>NC_021160.2:4908443-4910312 GCF_000331145.2 Cicer arietinum | reverse complement strand
CATCAAAGTATAAAGCAGAAATTCGATGTTCAAGCATGGGTTTGTGTTTCTGATGATTTTGATGTTTTGAAGGTTACAAAGGCCACTGCAGAGGAGGTTAAAAGTGCTTCTAACACAAATAATTTGAATATTCTTCAGCAAGATTTGAAGGATAAGTTGACCGGAAAAAAGTTCTTAATTGTTTTGGATGATGTCTGGACCGAAGATTATGACAATTGGAATTCTCTTATAAAGCCTCTTCGGTGCGGTGCTAAAGGAAGTAAAATTCTTGTAACAACCCGTAATGAAAAGGTTGTTTCTATGGTCCAAACTTTTCAAGGTCACTACTCTCTTAAGCAATTGTCTGATGAGGATTGTTGGTCTGTGTTTGCAAAACATGCTTGCCTTTCTCAAGAAAAATCCACTGAGAATATGGATCTCGAAAAAATTGGCAAAGAGATTGTTAGAAAATGTAAGGGATTGCCTTTAGCAGCACAATCACTTGGGGGTTTGTTGCGACGGAAACGTGACATCAGGGATTGGAATAATATACTCAATAGTAATATTTGGGAAATTGATGAAAATGCGAGTAAGATCATTCCAGCACTAAGAATTAGTTATCATTATCTCCCTTCCTATTTGAAACGCTGCTTTGTTTATTGCTCCTTGTATCCTAAGGATTATGAATTTGATGCACTCGATTTGATCTTGTTGTGGATGGCAGAAGATCTTCTACAGCCTCCAGAAAATGGAAAGACTTTGGAAGAAGTTGGTTATGAGTATTTTAATGACTTAGCTTCAAGATCTTTTTTTCAACGTTTTGGAAGTGGAAACCGCTCCAAGCGTTTTGTGATACATGATCTGGTGCATGATTTAGCAACATTGATTGGGGCAGAGTTCTACTTTAGAACAGAAGAACTTGGCAAAGAAAAAAAGATTGGTAACAAAACTCGTCATTTATCATTTAGCAACTTAAGTGATCCAATGACGGATAACTTTGATATTTTTGATCGAGCAAAACATCTTAGGACCTTTTTGAAAATCAATGTTAGACCTACTCTATTCCACAATGAAAAGGCAGCATGCATCATTTTGTCAAATTTGAAGTGCTTGAGAGTTTTGTCATTTCAAGGTTTTCGAGATTTTAAGGCATTGCCTGACTCGATAGGTGAACTGATTCATTTGCGTTATTTGGATCTCTCTTTCACACCTATAAAGACACTCCCGGAGTCATTGTGTGATCTGCATAATCTACAAACCTTGAAGTTGCGCAATTGTGATGAACTAACCAAACTTCCCAATGGCATGCAAAAGCTTGTGAATTTGCGCATCCTTGATATCCGCTTAACTCTGAGTTTAGAAAATATGCCTAGAGAAATGAGCAAACTAAACCATTTGCGACATTTGAGTTGCTTTGTTGTGGACAAGCATAAAGAGAAAGGGATCAAGGAATTGGGAACACTGTCAAATCTTCTCGGATCACTTTCCATTAGTAAACTAGAGAATGTTAGCAACAAGTTTGAAGCATCACAAGCGAAAATAATGGATAAGAAGTACCTTGAAGAATTATCTTTTGAATGGTCTAATAATGCAAAAGACCAATTTACAGATTCACAAAGTGAGATGGATATACTAGACAAATTACAACCTACCAAGAGCCTAAAAAAGGTGTCTATAAAGGGATATAGGGGCACGAGATTTCCAGAATGGGTTGGAGATCCTTCCTACCACAATTTGACTAAGTTGTCTCTATATCGTTGTCATAATTGTTGTATTCTTCCACCACTTGGACAATTACGCTCTCTCAAGGAGTTGAGCATCTGGAGAATGAGTATGTTGGTGACTGTTGGATCTGAATACGGTGATTCCTTTTCAGATATTCTCTTTCCC
>NC_021160.2:4897761-4908433 GCF_000331145.2 Cicer arietinum | reverse complement strand
TTTCCCTCCCTTAAATATCTTCAATTTTTTGACATGCCATGTTGGGAATTGTGGCATCATCCCCATAATTCAAATGCTTATTTTCCTGTACTCAATTTTCTTATGATTCATGGTTGTCCCTTATTGAGGGGAGATTTGCCATCTCATCTTCCTGCTTTGGAAAGAATTCAGATTGAACAATGCGACCAACTTGCTTTTTCTCTCCCACGGGCTCTTTCCATCCGCAAATTAGTGGTACGTGAAAACAATAAAGTAGTGTTGAGAGAGCTGCCCCTTTCATTGGAAGAGATCGAAATTCATGGAAGAGAGGCAATGGAGTCCTTCTTTGAAATCATTGCCATCACCCTACCAATTTCCCTGAAAATTTTAAAGATCGAGGATTGTTCGTCTGCGTTATCGTTTCCTGGAGATTGTTTACCCCCATCCTTAAAGAGTTTGTTCATCACAAATTGTAGAAATCTAGATTTTCCAAAGCAAAAGCAGCAGCACGAGTCACTTCAATCGTTGTCAATAGATCGTAGTTGTGATTCTCTGACAACCCTCCCACTGGAGACCTTTCCCAACCTCAGTACTCTCAACATCAACCGGTGTGAAAATCTAGAATGTGTTTATGCTTCGAAGACTCTTCAAAATCTTAACGAATTTGTCATTTACAACTGCCCCAAATTTGTTTCATTTCCAAGAGAAGGATTGTCTGCACCCAAATTGACATTATTGTTTGTCAAAAAATGTGTTAATTTAAAGTCATTGCCTTGTCACGCAAATACTCTTCTCCCGAATTTAGAAAGTGTGACTATACGAGATTGCCCAGAAATGGAGACGTTTTGTGAAGGTGGTATGCCGCCTAGCTTGAGATCACTTGAGATAGTGAAATGTGAGAAGTTAATGATGAGCCCATCTCTAAGTTTGATGGACATGCTCACTGATCTTACAATTGATAATGTATGTGATGGTGTGGAGTCCTTCCCCAATAAGGATTGTGCGTTGCTGCCTCCCTCCCTTACCTCTCTAACGCTACGCAATATGTCAAGTTTGCACACGTTGGACTGCACAGAGCTTCTCCATCTCACGTCCCTCCAAAAATTAACAATTGAATATTGTTACATGCTGGAGAATATGGCCGGAGAAAGGCTGCCTGCTACTCTTACACAACTTGAAATCATTGATTGTCCACTGCTGGAAGAACGGTACAGCATGAAACACCCGCAAATTTGGCCCAAAATTTCCCACATCCAGAGCATTTTGGTTGACGATTAATGGATTTAGAAAGCTTCAACTTGGATTTTCAACTGGTAATTGTTTTGCCCTGCCTCTCGTAAATGCAACTTGGATTTTGTTGTAAGAGGTCCTATAGGCCTAGAGTCATAACAAATATTTTATTTCATATTTTCAAGTAAAGATTATCTGAGCAAATATCTCATTATTTTTGTGGGCACGTGTCAATGATATTATAGTTAGTAGTAGGACAAGGATGTTGTCTGATCTTAAAAATATCTTTTTTTTTCTTCTGTTCTACAGATATTGAAGTAGCTAACTCCCTTGTTGATTATGCTGAGAATATCGATCGGGTTGCCTTTGGTTTGTACAACCATGTGAGTTCTCTAACTTATCTTCTAATGCAATAGATACTTAATTTCACTGGAACACTTCTTCATGGATAAGACAACACTTTCACTAAATTGATTATTTACATCTTTTGGCGTCAATATTATGATGCTAAAAGACTTCCATAGGAAAAAATTTGCATCAAAAAATTTCAAACATTTACGAAAAGGACTCCCATTGTTAATTCCTTTCAAACAGTTGACATCTTCAATTGCAAGACCTATTACTGAAAATTTTGTTGTCATTAAACAAATGGTACTTGACCTCTACTCCATTTGTTGTCCTTTACGAAATGCACATTTTTAATGCTCCTTTTGCCTGCAAAGTGCTAAATAACCAAATTGTGTCACATATAAATGTGACACTGGTTCAGGAAAACCTTCACTGAAATGCTGAAACTATATAAGCAATAATGATTTAAGTGAAATTCATGAGCTGAAATGCACTGTCTTTTCCTTTTTATATACAATTTTTTTTTCCAAAGGACCTTATCAGTTGTGAAATATTAAAAAGCTTTCGATTAGCCTGATGGAAAAACATTTTCCTCCAAAAACAAGCCTAGTGGAAACATGCCAAATGTGTTAATGGATAGAATGTGTGCAATGATAATTCTAAGTAGGAGATTTTGTTCCTTTGTTATGTCAACCTCGAACAATGATACTCTTTTTATTTTAAATGATTTGATATTAGTAGATCTTTTTGCAGGTGTGCTTAAACAAAACAGACCATGTCATAAAGTTTATTGAAGAGAATTTCATAATCAATTATTTGGAAGAGAACAATATTAGTTTGTGGAGATTGTAACTGGAGAGACGGCACCTCAGCCCTGTTATTTGCGTGCTTCATGTTCTGTTTCCAAGAATATGTGTGATAAAGAAGTTTTATTCATGATATATGTGGAAGTGGGAGTATATACGAGTATATTAAGTTTTCTTAAGGTATTGGGAACTTTACTAAATATTATTGTTATGATTTGTTTAGTTTAGAATTTGCAATAGAAAAAATACTGAGGGAGATGCTATTTTGAGTTTATTATGTTTTAAACTTTATATAATGCTTCAGAAAAATGTTAACTCAAATCAATGACCTTCGAAGTTCAAATAATGTTTGTTTATGGAAATGTTATCTGACATACTATTCCAGATAACATTCCTAGATATGCATTATCATAATGCTGTGTTTTTATTTATTTATTCAGAATGCTATGTTTTTTTTTATTAAACATAAATTACTCTATAAACAATAGGCATTTATTTAGATAATACCGTCAGAGTACAAGCTAAGTGTGCATAACCCACTGAATGCCACGCTAATTGAATACTTCTCTCGTATTACCTCATTGAATAAAATAAGCATGAAAGTAAATATATATCTATATTAATTTAATAACTCTTTCTAAGGATTATAAATTTGATAAAGACAATTTGATCTTGCTGTGGAGGGCAAAAGATCTTTTACAGCCTCCAAAAAATGGAAAGACTTTGGAAGAAGTTGGTTATGAGTATTTTAATGATTTAGCTTCAAGATCTATTTTTCAACGTTTTGGAAGTGGAAACAGTTCCAGGCGTTTTGTGATGCATGATCTGGTGCATGATTTAGCAACATTGATCGGAGCAAAATTCTACTTTAGAACAGAAAAATTTGGCAAAGAAACGAAGATTGATAACAAGACTCGGCATTTATCATTTAACAACATCAGTGATCCAATGACGGATAACTTTGAGATTTTTGACCGAGCAAAACATCTTAGGACCTTTTTGACATTCAATTTTACTCCATTCCACAATGAAATGGCAGCATGCATCATTTTGTTAAATTTGAAGTGCTTGAGAGTTTTGTCATTTCAAAAGTTTCGTGATCTTAATGCATTGCCTGATTCGATAGGTGAACTGATTCATTTGAGTTATTTGGATCTCTCTTCCACAACTATAAAGACACTACCGGAGTCATTGTGTAATCTACATAATCTACAAACCTTGAAGTTGTACCATTGTTATCAACTAATCAAACTTCCCAATGGCATGCAAAAGCTTGTGAATTTGCGCTATCTTGATATCAGGAAAACTCGAAAGTTAGAAGATATGCCTAGAGAAATGAGCAAATTAAACAATTTGCAATATTTGAGTTGCTTTGTTGTGGGCAAGCATAAAGAGAAAGGGATCAAGGAACTAAGAACACTGACAAATCTTCACGGATCACTTTCCATTAGTAAATTAGAGAATGTTAGCAACAACATTGAAGCATCACAAGCGAAAATAATGGAAAGTGATATTCTTGGCTTGAATCCATTCTCAAACACAAAGATATTCTTGGTCTTCAACATATTACAACTCACCACCACTCTTCTTGGAGAACTCCATCAACCTCTCTAGATCATGGATCATGTAACATATTTGGTAGATATCAAGACATAGAGGCCATACTCAAATTACTGCTACATGATGGTGATGATGATGATAGCTATAAGATTTCTGTGATCCCCATAGTTGGCATGGGTGGTGTGGGCAAAACCACTTTAGCCCAATTTGTGTACAATCATGAAAGTATAAAGCCGAAATTCGATGTTCAAGCATGGGTTTGTGTTTCTGATGATTTTGATGTTTTGAAGATAGACCATTGCGGAGGAAGTTAGAAGTGCGTGTAACACAAATAATTTGAATATTCTTCAGCAAGATTTGAAGGATAAGTTGACCGAAAAAAGTTCTTAATTGTTCTGGATGATGTCTGGATCGAAGATTATGACAGTTGGAATTCTTTTACAAAGCCTTTTAGATGTGGAGCTAAAGGAAGTAAAATTCTTCTAACAACCCATATTCAAAAGGTTGTTTCTATGGTCCAAACTTTTCAAGCTTACTCTCTTCAGCAATTGTCTGATGAGGATTGTTGGTCTGTATTTGCAAACCATGCTTGCTTTTCTCAAGAAAAATCCACTCAGAATATGGATCTTGAAAAAATTGGCAAAGAGATTGTTAGAAAATGTAAGGGATTGCCTTTAGCAGCACAATCACTTGGGGGTTTGTTGCGACGGAAACGTGACATCAGGGATTGGAATAATTTACTCAATAGTAATATTTGGGAAATTGATGAAAAAGAGAGTAAGATCATTCCAGCACTAAGAATTAGTTATCATTATCTCCCTCCCTATTTGAAACGCTGCTTTGTTTATTGCTGCTTGTATCCTAAGGATTATAAATTTGATGAAGAGGGTTTGATCTTGTTGTGGATGGCAGAAGATCTTTTACAGCCTCGAAAAAATGGAAAGACTTTGGAAGAAGTTGGTTATGAGTATTTTAATGATTTAGCTTCAATATTTTTTTTTCAACGTTCTAGAAGTGGAAACAGTTCCAGGCGTTTTGTGATGCATGATCTGGTGCATGATTTAGCAACATTGATCGGGGCAGAATTCTACTTTAGAACAGAAGAACTTGGGAAAGAAACAAATATTGGTAACAAGACTCGTCATTTATCATTTAACAATTTAAGTGAACTAATGGCGGATAACTTTGAGATTTTTGACCGAGCAAAATATCTTAGGACCGTTTTGACAATCGATTTTAGACATACTCCATTCAACCATGAAAAGGAACTATGCATCATTTTGTTGAATTTGAAGTGCTTGAGAGTTTTGTCATTTCAAAGATATGAGTATCTTAATGCGTTGCCTAACTCGATAGGTGAATTGATTCATTTGCGTTATTTGGATCTCTCTTCCACAACTATAAAGACACTACCAGAGTCATTGTGTAATCTGTATAATCTACAAACCTTCAAGTTGTGCGGTTGTTTTCAACTAACCAAACTTCCCAATGGCATGCAAAAGCTTGTGAATTTGCGCTACCTTGATATCCGTTTTACTCTAAAGTTAGAAGATATCCGTTTTACTCTAAAGTTAGGAGCTTTCCGAGAGATGAGTGAGAAAGGTTTGTCGCCTTCTGTTGTTTGCTATACTAGTTTGATACATGGAATGTGTCAATCTAATAATTTGGATGAAGCTATTGGATTGCTCGAAGATATGACGAGGAATGGCATTGAGCCAAATGTTTTTACTTATAGTTCTTTAATGGATGGTTTGTGTAAATGTGGACATTCATCACATGCAATGGAGTTGTTAGAAGTGATGGTTAGAAAACGTCATTTGCCTAACATGGTCACTTATAGTACTCTAATCAATGGACTGTGTAAAGAGAGTAAGCTTAGAGAAGCTGTGGAGATTCTCGACAGGATGAGGCTTCAAGGATTAAAACCAAATGTAGAGATGTACGGGAAAATCATAAGTGGCCTCTGTGCTGCATGCAGTTATCAAGAAGCTGCAAACTTCGTCAATGAGATGGTTCTTGGCGATATCTCACCTACTCGAGCAACTTGGAGCTTTCAAGTCAGAATGCATAACAAGGTAGTCCAAGGTCTTTGTAATAATATCGATCCACCTCGCGCATTCCAATTGTATCTTAGTATGCGTACTAGGGCTATCTCTGTTGAAAATGGAACTTTTGACTGTTTAGTCAAATGCTTTTGCAAGAGAGGAAACTTGCACAAAGCTCCTCGGGTTCTGGAAGAGATGATATTCGATGAAGCCTCTACTATTATTGATCTCACTTTCTCACTTCAAATGGTCGACATTCTCTAATGATCATTACATTTGTTGTGCGCAATTGGAGGCTGAAAATACCTTAACACCTCACCTTCTCTTTTTGTGGACACCACTAGGTTCTTGCCCAACCATTTTTGAAACTTTAATGAGGCAATTATTTGTTAGAAAATATTTTCCGGGGTTCTGGCCTGCTGGGTAAGGTAAACACAGGTAATTAAAAATTCTTTATTTTGATCAAAACCCATTACATGCTAGTTATTTTTATTTTTCATTTTCGAGAAAACATAGTTGCTCAGTCAATTCCAGACATCCAGTAATTTGTCCAAATTTGAAGTATACTGCATTCTTTTCATAGTTAAACTATTAACATTTTAGTTGGGATTCTTAATTTTCTGATTGCTTTTTGTATGGCCTGACTCCTCAGATATTTGATCTATCATTGTTTTGTATAATGGTGTATTCGCATTATATCTTTAACAGGGTTCTGATGTTCTGTTTTATTTGTTACAACAAAATGGAGAAGTTCAAAATTCTTGCTAGATAAGGTAAATATGTAGTAAATAGATTGTATTTTTTACACATCCTGTATGGTTGTGTTAGTGGATCATGATTAGCTAATGTTGTGATTTTCTGTTGGGGATAACTTCACATCTCTGCTGGAAACATGTATGTGATTGTTATTGCGATTGTGATATGTTTTTTAGATTCAAGATACATATGTATTGTCCATCTATACTCTATAGTCAGGTCCACATGTAAGTATTATATTTCGAGTTTGCTTCATTCCCACAAAGAGACAGCAGATGAGTCCATAAGCTGATCCCCAAGTCAACTTTGACGAACTAAACATTTTTCCCCCTAGAAAAAGTTCAAATAACTGGTTCAGTAGCTCCCAGTTTCTGTGGCAAAATATATCCTCTTACTATAGTACTTCAATATGAACTTATGTTAGACAAGGAAAATCCTAGATAGCTAGGTAATCAAAATGAGTCGGCATTATAATTGACTTGTGGATACATGAGTGGTCTTGACTCTTGACCACTAGCTTCCTATCCTTGAATATTGATAAATTCTTGCTGAGTTCTGTCAGGTGTTTCTGATTGTAGAGCATTACTTCAGAGTCTACTTCTAAATTTTAATCAAACAGAGATCACTCGTAATTGGATAGAAGACTATAACCTTAACAAATTGCTTGGGGTGATACTAGTTTGAAGAGTTTCTGAAGCGACCAATTCCACATATAAAAGGGGGGAAAACTGAGTAAAAGTATTGCTTGCATGATCAAGACAGCTTATTAGTTATAATTAATGAATTAGTAGAGAAGTCTTTCTGGTATTAGTTTTTGTCCAATTTTGATATACCTTTGAAGGTAACATATTGAAAAAAGAATTAAATTGAATACTATATGATATAAACTATATTATGAGTTTGGATTATAACGAAATACGGTGTTACATCTTACAAAGATCTTGTTGTAATGGGTCCAGATAAGGGTCAAACCATTATGTCTTTCCAGGCTGTCTTACCTTGTATTTGCAAAGTATGTACTAGTTGATTTTATGAAATAATGCACTTAGATTGAATATATATAATCTGTTCCCAACACAATAATTCATTAATCAAATAAATTATTGAAATCTGATACAACCATTGATACAACCATGAACATAAAAAAAATAAAAATAAAAATAAAAATCCCAGTTATTAATTAGTTGAAAGGGGGAAGCCAATTCCATGTCTCTCAGTAGGAAATACAACAAAAAGCATGCTGCAAAGAACGCCAATTCCCACAGGCAATGCGGTGAGGATTTCCTGTATCTCATGTGATGGTTCTGGAAAAAAGCAATTCACCACATTCTGATCAAATAAAGCAATTGCTGCAAATACCAAAATGGACATCACTGCATGCATTAAATCTATAAGCCTTAGGCAATATTTTCCAGCAACTTGAGGTGGAAGTTTTGTTGATCCATCAATGACCCACAAGCCCTTGAATGTGGCAAATCCATAACAAATATTCCCCTTGCTATCTCTAAAGCTATCAGTAAAACATACCAGGAAGCACCAGACACCGCAGATAGTCAAAAGTGCAGAAGTCATCGACTTGCTGACAGAATCACAGTTGCCAACATTTGTAAAAATTGGAGACAGAAGTTGGAAAGCAAGGACAGTTCCTGTTGGTAGAAGGTTTGCCAAATGTGCTGTGCTCTGAAATGTTTGGCTTATGGCTTTCTGTATCAGGGTCCTCTCTGCTTCCGGAACCTCAACATTTCGCAGGAGTGGAAGCTTTTGTTCATCGTTATTCTTAGTATCATCATCTATTTCTAAATTTATGTCCATCGCGTATTCAACCTCGTTTTACCTTCTTTTATTGTTATGTTTTGTTTTGATCACCTTTGTCTTTGTAGCATAGGTTTGTTGATAATAATGTGTATCTATATAGCTCAGCATCTTAACTTTGAGTGACGGGAAGGGAGGTTGTAACATTGCTTGCAAGAAACACAAACTTAAAACTTAATAAAACAACAAAAATTAATGGTATGGTAGATGCTAGTGTGGATCATCTTTATAGGTGGTACACCATAAACCAGTGTTTCAAAGTCATTTAAAATTTTAACGATAATCACAACATTCTTCAGATATGAGTTAAAGACTCACCTAGTTTATATGATTGAGACAAGGACTCAATTAATGTTAGTTTGATAAAAATAAAGATAAATGAATGTATCTCTCAAAATTCAACTCGTCAAATTAATATCAATAAATAATCGTCTCAGTCATAAAGATGAAGAGATTCATTAATTTATACTTTTAAAGAGTGTCGTTAATAATTATTAAATTTTTGAATGACTTTTAAGCACTGATACATTGTGGGCCACTTATCCATGTGGTTCATCTTAAAATTGCCTTCCTTAAAGAGTAGTTAGTTTGAAGAATGGTTTGTATGAGGTGTGAAAATAAATGAAGCATAAGAAGCCAAATGCTTACGGTGGAAAGTGAGATAAGATTAGCTGGTTCTTGGGATCTTCTTTTTCAAGGTGAATGTGTAGTGTCCAAAGTTACACGCAAATTACCATTTTTTTAACCAGTTATATGGTTAGATTACATAATGAGAATAATACATCCAAATAATTGTTATTTTAACTGTTTAAAACGTACCAACATGTGGTTTGCGTTTCCTTAATTTTGTAAATTTATACAAGTGATTTGTGTTGCCTTCCTTTAAATTATCAACGACCTTAGTAACTATTGAGTTTGTTGCATGAGTGAGTGAATGTTTATCTGAGATGAAACAACTAGGAATTACGGAGAAATAGATTCTCTATCTTTAGGGAGGAAAAGGTAGAGTAATTTTAATGTATTTGTGTGTATAAATGAGAGAGAATGATTATTAAAATATTGAGAGAAATATGAGAGATAAGTGTGAATTAAGAGAGAGATAGAGAGAAAGTCTCTACATTTCCATCCTTAAATGGAGAGGATCCCTACCCGAATTACACTTGAAGCTTATCAATCTATTATAACTAGATGCTAACCCGCGTATTGCGCAGGTATATTTTTATTTATTAAATTTAAGTGGATTTAGAAGAAAAAAAATATGAAGTTTTATGTCTTAATTAAGTATTTATATCAATAATATATATACAATTTTATCAATATAATTAATAGAAGAGAAATACCAATTTAGACGAATGACTTGAATAAATAAAGTACCGTATTAATATTGAGATCGTTGGATATGTTAAATATTGAAGTAATATATTTGATAATTGAAATTAAGATATACAATTGAGTTACAAAATATATTACTTTATTGTTGAAACTAAAAATGATTAAAGTAAAATACTTGGAAATACATTCATTTTGTATTTTACTTTATTACTTTTTTGTTGTCTCATTCGATTATTTTAATCATACATCTTTATGGTAATTGTGAAATTTTTTATTTTAAATCGGATATATTAGAATTTTAATTTACAAACATTCAAATTGTTATTAACATTAATAGAGTAATCATAATGATTAACATTTTGGTTTCAAAATCGAAATCCAAAATTTATAACAATTACAAAATATTAATCCTCAAACAATTATAAATATATATTAAATATAAATAGTTGCAAATGAATTACTTTAATTTCATACCAATTAACACTATAAAACAATAAATTTAATTTAAATAATTTCAGTAAAATAAAGTTGACCAAAATTCAACAAACATATTTTGTCCATCATTTCTAAATATTTATATGCTATATATATTTACCGATATTAAAAAATGAAAATCAAATATAAATATGTTTTTGTTCTCTCCCTCGATCATTTTAATTTGAAAACTAATTACAAAATATTAATTGTCAAACAATTATACAACAAATATAAAAAATTGCAAAATAAATTACTTTAATTTCATGTCAATTACCAGGGTAAAACAACAAATCAAATTAATTAATTTCCAATAAAAAAACTTACCAA
>NC_021160.2:4896381-4897409 GCF_000331145.2 Cicer arietinum | reverse complement strand
ATTTATATATACTATATATATTTACCAATATTCAAAGTTGAAAATTAAATACAAATATTGTTTATTCTCTCGCTCGATCATTTTACTTATCGATCTTTGTAGTAATTGTGAATTTTTTTTACTTTAAATCGGATATATTAGAATTTTAATAATTTACAAACATTCAAACTATTATTAATATTAATTGAGTAATCATAATCATTAATATTTTGATTTCTAAACCGAAATCTAAAATTTATAAAAATTCGGTTACAAAATATTAATTGCCAAACAATTTTAAGTATACATTAAATACAAATAATTGCAAATGAATTACTTTAATTTCATATCAATTAAAACTATAAAACAACAAATTAAATATAATTAGTTTCAGTAAAATAAAACTAACCAAAATTCAAAGTAAAAAATCAAATACAAATATTATTTTTTTCTCTTACTATTATTTTAATAATCGATCTTTGTGGTAATTTTGATTTTTTTTTAACTTTAAATCGGATATATTATAATTTTAATTTACAAACATTATTTCTTAAATTAATATTAATTGAGTAATCATAATCATTAATATTTTGGTTACAAAATCGAAATCTAAAATTTATAAAAATTCGGTTACAAAATATTAATTGTCAAACAATTATAAGTATACATCAAATACAAATAATTGCAAATAAATTGCTTTAATTTCATGTCAATTAACATTATAAAACAACAAATTAAATTTAATTAGTTTCAGTAAAATAAAACTGACTAAAATTAAAAGAGACATGACTTTGTCCATCATTTCTAAATATTTATATATTATATATATTTACCAATATTCAAAGTAAAAAGTCAAATAAAAATATTTAAATATATATAATAGATGAAATTAAAGTAATTTATTTGTAATTATTTGTATACTTATAATTGTTTGACAGTTAATAGTTTGTAACCAAAATATTAATGATTATGATTCATTTGCCAATATTAATAATAGTTTGAATGTTTGTAAATTAAAATTCTAATAAATCCGATTTAAAATAAAAAAA
>NC_021160.2:4824811-4895884 GCF_000331145.2 Cicer arietinum | reverse complement strand
GGTCCCATCCCAACTTGGATTTCCTGGATAGTCGCAGTGATAGAATTTCATGTAAGAAACTATACATAGCATTAAGTCACTATGAGCCAAATTGATTTCAAAGATTGTATAGAATATAATTGAATTTATGACAACAAAATTAGAAAAAGACAAAGAGAAAAATTTTTTTTGTTGCAACGAACCAACCTATACCTCTTTCAGTGTATCTTTGGCCAACCTATACCTCTTTCAGTGTATCTTTGGAGTAGAGTCGGCAAATTCGAAGAAGAAGATGATTTTGCGAGGATGGCGAATGACTGTGAAGTCATTAAAAAAATTAGGGGTTAGAGGAATTAAAAGAGGAAAAAATTATTTAGAAACTAAGTAGAAAAAAATGAGGTGAACATGGCACCAAAATTAGAAGTAGACAAAGAGAAGAATTTTTTTTGTTGAAACGAACCAACCTATACCTCTTCCAGTCTACCTTTGGAGTAGAATCGGCAATTTCGAAGAAGAAGATGATTTTGCAAGGATGGCAAATGACTGAGACATACACAAGAGGGAAGAAGAAATTGTTGGAGGAAGTCATTAAAAAAATTAGGAAAAAAACTATTTAGAAACTAATTAGAAAAAATGAGGTGAAACATAAAAACACAAGAGAACTCTCTAAGGCATACACATAAGTTTTTTTGTTGAGGTGAGATATGTTTGCAGATGTGGAAGAAATACTATGAGGTGACATGAGAATTGACATGGGAGCCTGTTTTAAATATATATAATAGATATAATAGATAATAGAATAGATACATTAAAACAAAATTTCAACTCTATTGAATGACGTGTCATACATTTATGTGTCACATCATAGTATTTGCATCATATCGTTTATATTCTTATGTGGCACCCTTCATATGTCTCTAATATTCATCTCACATCTTCTATTCCTCAATTTTAGTCGTTTCTTAGAAAATTTGTGTCATCGGTACATTTATCTTTGTTGATGTAGCTAACTATAATTGTCAACACAACTAGGCAACGCTTTTATAAATATATATTTATATGTTGTTTTTGTGTTCTAAAATATTTTATCAGTATCAAAAGACAAAAAAAAAAAATAGAATTGGAGCATCTCGACCCATTTTCAAAGATACATACTTTAAGTTTGAACAATTAAATTTATATGTCAGAAAAATTCAGTTATTAAATTTTTAATTCTATTAGATTTTAATGATCTTTACTCTATGGTATCTTTGATCTTTCCAGATTGTTATATCTTATATGCATTTTGTATGTTTTACTTTTTCTTTCGCAAAAGAGTATCTGTTACAAAATTTATTTGGTTTTTATTTTTTATAGGTTCTAAGAAGCTATTAAAAGCATGCACGTGTCTTGGAGTTCTTATATATGTATAATTTTCTGATGTGTAAATTAAAGTGAAATTTACTCAAGGATTAGTTTTGTGCTTTGAGTTGAAATTTGAAGTTCCGATTGAGTTGTATCAAAATAATTTTCTAGTTAATCAATTATAACGAAGGCAAAAAAATCCATAATCATTTATTTCACTGTACAATACAAGCTACTTTTGTTTTGAAGAACAAAGTAATCGAGGAATAACTATTGACACACATGCAAGATCACACAATTAACAAGTGTTAAAATTAACAATTTTGCTACCCACTTACATTAGGTTTGCATCAATCTTCTTTATAATATTTAGTTAGGGTAATGTGATTGAAATTGATTTTGGTGAGAATGAAACTGATTTTATCAACATTTGATACTAGAACAACAATGGTGATTTTGATGGTCTCTATGTGTACGCAAACTGAGTTTGTGCAGGAACCTACATTAACTGAGTTTACGTACATGAACTAAGTCTGCATACGAAAACTGAGTTTGCATATGAACTTACGTGAACTAAGTTTGTGTATATGAATTGAGTTTGCGTACGTGAACTGAGTATGCGACGCAACATACTTGATTGTGTTTTGATTTTGATTATGATGTAGTTATGCAAAAATGGTGCACACTATGTTTAGTGATAAAACAGGTCGAGTTATAATTAATGATATTGCTAATAATGAGGGTCGTTGTTTAGATCGATCGTTTCTGCACGGGCTCAGTGTCTTGAGGAGTAGTAGGAAGTGCGACGCGAAAGGCAGCCACAACGGAAACAATGCGATTTCTACAACAGCAACATGCCCAACAAGAATAGCATACTCAACATGAGGCTCAACTAGAGCAGATGGATCAACCTCCACAGATTTATGGATATCCTAGTAGTCCTATTGACACATTTGTCCTTAGGACATTTGGTGACCATGTGGCCACTCGACTTTGGGATGGAGTGGTAATTTTTTCGATCATATTAAATTTTTAATAGTTGTTTTCACAATGTGTTTTAACTTACATTTTTCCCTTCTTTTATTTCAGGATCGTGGGGAGCTAAGGTTATTTAACAATAGAAAATAATTTAAAGAAGCTATGATTGAACATGAAGAGGTGGAGCAGTTGGTTAAAAGTTTAGAGTTATAAGACACTTAAACTGTAGATATGTAAACCTCATGCAAAATGTCATTCAGTATAAGTAACATCAATATCTCAAATAATGGCATTTGATACCTGCAAATCTTGTATGTGTTATCAATAACCAATACTATGTGAAAATTATTACAAGAGTGATAGCCTTTGGATGAACCCAGAATATGTCCCTCAATTCATTTGAACCATATATCTTCCTATATCGATACATGTATTTATCGTGTTGCATCAATGTTATTAGATGTTGTATTTTCGTTCTGTTACCTTTAAGTGATGAACGGTATGTTTGACGTCCATTATAAACATGTTTGATTGTCGTTAAACTTTCAACATTATGATCCTTTAATGTCGTCAATATGTTTCTTGGTTTGATCATATTCTTCGTCATATCGCCGTATACATTTTTCTCTTTTTGAGACAATAGAAAAAATGACCAGTCAATTTTTTTTGTCAACTCGTGGTTATGGAGACCACATGCTACATGCAAATACCATCCTTCACCAACAATTGATGGTATTCCTCCCAATGTAAATGGACATTCACATTTTTTTAGTCCAGGTACTCCTCATAGGTTTAAGATTCATTAGATTCTACATTTGTCGTTTCTTCAAATAATTAATTTTGTCCTTGGTCTTGGTCATGTTGTGGCAGTTTCAGATTTGACAACGACAATTTCATTATCCCTTCCAACATTTCTAGCTAATCTCAATAAATTGTTTTGCGTATCAAACAACATGCTGGTGGTAAATACATCAGTTAAATCCACCATACCAGGTTCAACACCGTCATTCATAACATCATCAATTTCGAGTTCAATACCATTATTCATTGCGCCAAAATCAGGTTCCAAATCATCATACATTTCGTCAAAATCAGAGTTCAAGCCATCATACATTTTGTCACTATTGTCTTTCTTTTGGTCCATTCGTCTGCATCAAATAAAAACATATCATAAATTAAGAAATATTATTTATCTTATTTCAATTAACGTATCATATGTGTACTAAAGTCATGTATACTACATGAACTGAATTCACACAACCGCACATGAACTGAATTCATGTAGGTATTGTCTGCTGAATTGAGATCACGTATACGTGAACTAAATTAGCATATGTTTACGTGAATCGAATTAAAACAAACTACGTAAATTCAATTCACGTAAATATACGTGAATTGTATTGAAGTAGTGTTTGTAAATCATTTAACTCAATTGTATACGGTGAATTGTATCTACGTAGTGCTGTAATTTCTTAAATTGAATAACATATGTGAAAATAGATCGCGTAGGGATACGTTATTTAAGTTTGCGCAGAATGTATTATTTACAACGTACATGTACTGAGTTACGTAAAATTTATAAATTTTGAGGAAAAAAAAAATAACAACTCAAACGCAGATTAATAAACATGTTATGTTAGTAATTTTAACTATATTATAAAAACGAGACTTATAGAGTGTAAGTTATGAGATTAGCGATAATGATGAAAAGAGAAATGAGAATTATAGGATTTAAAGAATTAGACAAATAAATAATTAAAGAGTGGGGTAGAAAAAATAAAGGATGTGGGGTGGCAAAATTGAAAATTCAAAGCTACTTTTAATTCAACTGTGTGTCATATTATCGATGACTAAAAGTAAAAATGTGGAAGGTTCTCATTAAACGGTGACAAGTCAAGTGAGAAAATATGAGCATGAGAAATTACATGGTAATTGCCATCCATTTTTTTTTTTTATTTTATATAAACAAATGAAATATATTGCATATAGCTATAACCAAGTAGCCACACTCAGCAATGGCGCCAATGGGTGACGCCGATGGCCAAAACGACGTCGCTCCGCCTGATCCACACACCAAGAGGCAGCGTTTGAATTCCTCCACCAAAACCCTAACACCACCTTCCTCCTCCATCACTCCCGGAGATTCACTTCCCACTCTTCCATTCGAGCTCGTAGCAGAAATTCTCTCTAGACTTCCTGTAAAAATCCTCATGCAACTCCGGTGCGTCTGCAAATCCTGGAAATCTCTAATCTGCGATCCCAAATTCGTCAAAAAGCACCTTCGCGTGTCAACCACGCGCCACCACCTCTTCCTAACCTTCCTCAATTCATCACGCGAGTTCGTCCTCACGACTTACCCTCTCTCCTCCGTCTTCACAGAAATAACCGCCACCGCCACGCAGCTAGACTACCCTCTCAACAATCGAAACCGTTTCGATCTCATCGTTGGCTCTTGCCACGGCATCCTCTGCTTCGCACTCGATCAACGTTTCGCTCTTTTGTGGAACCCTTCCATTAGCAAATTTGCCAAATTGCCCTCTTTGAATAATCCATCCCGAGAGGGGAGTTACACGATCTATGCATTTGGCTATGCTCATTTCAGTGATAGTTACAAGGTGGTTGCTGTTTCGTGTTATGAATCTGATACTAATGGTAGCACAAGTAATAGGGTTTACAAAACTGAAGTAAAGGTTCATACTTTGGGTACCAATTCTTGGAGAAGGATTCAGGATTTTCCTTCTGGTGTTCCTTTTGATGAATCAGGAAAATTCGTTAATGGAACTGTTAATTGGTTAGCATCTACTGATTGGATTTCTTCATGGGTCATTGTTTCTCTTGATTTGGAGAAGGAATCTTATCAAGAACTTCTGCAGCCTGATTATGGAGGGGTAGCTGTGGTTACTTTAACCTTAGGGGTGTTGAGGGATTGTTTGTGTATACTTTCTCATAGTGATACTTTTTCAGATGTTTGGCTTATGAAGGAGTATGGAAATAAAAACTCTTGGACTAAATTGTTCCGTGTTCCTTTCATGGAAGGTGTTGGTTGTTCTCCTTATACTAAGGCACTTCATATTTCTGAAGATGATCAAGTTTTGCTGGAGTTTGATTCAAAGTTGGTTGTTTACAATTCTAGAGACGGTACTTTTAAGACTCCCCAAATTCAAAATATCAACGATTGGATGGTTCCGGAAATCTATCAAGAGAGTTTGATATCACCTTGTTTTCAACAGTAGGATGTATGTAGTAATGTAGATGCTATGTTTGCCACTTGTGCATGAGGTTTATGAAAAACCAATCCATTGTATTTCATGTTTAAGGGTTACTTCGTTGATTATTGTTAGTTATTGGTCGATGGAATTTGCAGTACGAGAAATTTCTATCTTATGTTATGTGTAATTTGTAAATTTTTTGTTACTTCATGGATATCTGTTAGTTATATGGTTTTAGTGATTTGGTTTTCCAAGATTGGAATTAAGTGTTATACCCAGTCACTTGTATGTTTGTTAAAATTTCTGTTGATGGCAACACAAGTTTCATAATGTGTGCTGATGCAAAACGGCGTTGTTGTTCGAATGTGCGAAGCATATAGAGTGATGATATCTTTATGTCAAAAGCAAAGAGTCATGGTTCTAGAATCTTGTGCATCCTTCCTCCACCGTCCCATTGGTATGTATCCCCTCTTTGCCTCACTGAATTTTTTCTGTTTTTTTAATTATTATTTCACAATGGATTGCTATGCACAGGTTGGGTTTCATTGTTTAACTGTGCTTTCATTCCAAGTTTGAACTCTTTTGTAGGAATTACTAGGTTCAACAGACGAAACTGTAGTTATTAATTAAAGGAGGGATTACTATTTTAATTTATCTCAACTTTTAACTTCTGGTTCTATTGAGTAGAGTGAATGTGAAGCTGAGGCCAACCTGTGAGCTTATAAGCTGATGCACTCACACCCACACCACCAAAACTATGCATACTATTTTCCATGAACATAAAAATAGGTACAGTTAAAAATGGAAATAGCAAAAATTTTAAAATAAAAAAATAGGTACAACTATACTTGTTCTATTTTCTCCTACCAAAGCCAAATGGTGGTGTTTGGTCTCTCTCTTATCTTCTACGAAATCCAATGGACACGCAGATGCATTTGCATTCATTCAAGGTTTCATTCTCTTTTACCCCTTCCCAATTCCTCCACTGCATTTCTTACTTCTACTACAACTTTCATCATGCATTTAAAAATTTACTTGCTAAACTTTCGGTGCTGATCTGAGCTACTTTTATTAGATTGTTGTTGTTGTTACAATAATGATTTGATTTTCGGTTCAATTTTCTGTTTTAGATTTGTGATTTTCATTCTCTCGTGTTTTTTACTTTTAGTTTTTGGGTGTATGTGTGTTGAGTAAGAGGAGTCTTTGAACAGTGTATCTTCAGTGTAGATCTAAAGAGGTGATAGGATAGGATTTGGGCCTTAGCCCAATAGGATACTGAATTGGTAGTTAGTTATAATTGTTCTTAAATTCTAGAGAATTCTGTTATAAGAGAGAGGGAAGGAGAGTGGGGAAGGCATTGGGAATTATGGTTAGAATTGTTAGGTGAGATTTCTCTCTGGTAAAGGTAGGAGCATCTTGCTCTGATTAGGAGTTCTTGAACTCTGGTTTTATCCTATCTTTGCATTTCCACAATTGTAAGAGCTCTTTCTTGAGTTCATCACTTTTCCATATATAATACAGTTTCAATTATCTGAATTTACGGTTCTATCAAGAGGGGTCTCATCTATTTGGATTGAAGAGTGGTCTTCTTCAAGTTAAAGTGAAGAGAAGAAGTCAAAGTTGGCTACCACACTTACTTGGAGGCTTGCTACCAACAATGGCAGCAACCATGCTGCCATTGATTTGGCACTTAATAAAGATTTGGAGTTTGTACCATGACCCATCACTTCAATCCACTCCTACAAGATTTGGAGTTTGTAAAGTTTAAAACTTTTAGTCAGTGTAAGCATGTAGTATGCATGTAAGCCTCTCTCCACCTCACCTCCCCATATTTGTTTCCCAGAAAGCAATAACTTTGCTATTATGCTATGAACCCCTCTCCATCTCAGTAGCACGCAAGTCGCCTTCACGACGACCCACTAAAATAGGCAATCTACCACTACCCTATTTTATTTCTATTCCAACGCCAATTTATGCTCCTAACAACTTTTGTCTCTTTAAGCTTGTCAGTATCTTACTTTAATATGTTAAAAATGGAAAACTGTTTTGGAAGATGTATATGTGTATGTTAATTATTTGTTTAAAGTAGCAGTAGCAATGATAAGGAACACTATGTCGTGCCATGATATTAATATTTGGATCCATTTTCATAGCTTGTTCAATTATTAGGTATTAATTAATGGGGAAATGAAAAGTACATGTAGAATTGGGAGATGTGCATGTCTAATTTTCAGTTCGATATATAGGGAAGTAGAAAGGTAAAGAGAACAAAGGGATTTTGAAACGTTTCTAAGTAAACCGATACTTGGAGTTGTGGCTTTGTAGTGAGCATTGGCCAAGACTTCTTCTTTCAACTTTTTTTTTCTCTCTATCTATTTATAAAAACTAGAATTAGGAAGATAAACCGTAAGTCATTTATTTGTTTTAATACGTTAATGATAAGTATACCCATTTCGAACCCCAAGTTCAAAACACTTTGGTGGCTTTTAAAAATTATATTACTATGAAAGAAGGAAGGATCTCCCAACAAGTATTCTATTTATTTTTTCTTCCTATTTTGATGTATTTGTAGGAATCGTTCTCTGCTTAGTTTTTAATGTTAGTTGTTGTGGTTGTCTGTTGGATCAGGATCAGAGGCGTGAGCTTATTCTATTATTTTCATGTTATTGCCAATTCTCTAGTTTCATATTGTGGCTTGGAATTCACTGTCAAGTTTACAATGTGCAGGTGTTAATTGTTTTCCTTGCAGTGAGTTAATTTTTTCTAGGGATGTACTGGTGAACCAAGTACTGGACCACCAAAAGAGTGTAGTCCACCGCACCTTATTTTACTATGGAAACTTATCTTCCACAATAATTCAATTAAGGAGAAGTTCAACTAACAACATAAGAAATTTGTTAGGATTAAAAAAAGTAGATGATAATTCCCTATTAAACTATTCTGTATTTTTTTATTGTGTTGAAAACAGTTTTCTATAGTGGAATATTCCCATTAGCACCTTTCACAGAACACTTGTGATATTTTTGTAAGCAATTATGATAAACAAAGTTTATCTCAAGTCATGATCACTTCATGTTAAACTTTACAATAATAGTCAATATATTGGTTGTTTGGACGAATAATGAAACTACAACACAGCAAAGCAAATTGTTACTTATCTACAACTACTTTAGCACATATCCATCTCATGATAGGAAAGGATATACCAGGATAAAATTTTCTAAATTTTGCTTTGTCGTTTTCTCAATTAATAGTCTTGTGAGAGATTCACTTCAAGTACACAATTCAAAACATGCGGTTATATTATCCAAAGAGGGAAAGAATGATGTGGCTGCATGACATTGTGGGGCATATACACAACCATGATAAGAATGTTAAAACTAATCTTATCACATACTAGTTATGTAAGACGACACATACATGTTGTGGATGAAGATGAAGCTCTGCACTGAGTAGTTAGTGTCAGAGGTAGACACACCCATTCACCGCCAATCAAATTTAAAAGCTGAGGAATTGAGGTAGTGATGATATGAGGTCATAGTGGAAATCCCTTCAAAGATAAGTGTTGTTGATGATGTGCGTATGCAACTTACTACAATTTGTAGATACATACAGATACAGCCTTATTTGTAAGTTATGAGGCAATCAATCCTTTGATCTTTGATTGATTGCTTCGTCATGAAGAAATAACTTGTGTGTGTGTGTGTGTCTGACATCTAGTTAAATGTAACCTGTGACCCTGAAACCAACAATTATTGTGATCTACTAGTAACTTATTTTGTATGTGCATAATAAATAATTAATAAATACTATAAAAGTTGCAAGTGTTGACAAGTTTATCTATTTTATAGACTAAATATAGTATCTCTTAGTTGATATTCAAAATACTACACTTTTCAAATAATATTGTTACACGAGAAAGTAAACCATAATTTTTTATAAGAACAATAAAATTGACTGGTATTTTTAAGGAATATATTGTGTAATTTTTTAAGTTATTTTTAATTGTATTAGATTATTGTCTATAAAAAAATTATATCAAATTATCTTTTTTAAAGTTTTTATGTCCTAATTAAGTTTTAAAATGTGGACAATATTTTTTGTTTTAAAAAACTTAATGTTTATGTGTCTTTTACACTAGTCACGTGACATGTTCAAATATTAAGTTAAAAAAATTATTTTTTATTAAAACTTAAAAATCTTAACATCGTCTCTATTAATAAATGCTTCAAATATCACCTTAAAATTAAAAGACTTACAAAAATTAAATAATATTTACCAATTATACAAATAAGATAAAAATAAAATTTAATATAATATCGATATATATGATTTTTAAAAGTAGAATAAAATTATTTAAATTATCAGTCAAAATTGATTTACATAAATTACTTTATGGCATAGTTAAGATTCAAATTATAAAAAATAAATAAAATAATAATAAGATGGCATAGTGACCGTAAATAGTTACTAATTACATAAATTATTTGTGGATTTTCTATAAATAAATTAATGTTTTTGGTCTAAAGTCCTAGGTTTAGTGATTTGGATCTTGGGTCAACTCTATTATATATTGTATACTGGCGTTGATATAAGCAACAAAAATTACTTAGGTATTAAAAAATATAATATAGAGCAATATTTCTATATTTTATGTAAATTACGAGTTAAATTTATTAAGTTGTTGATTTTCAATATCAAACACTCGACTATTAATATTAATTATTTTATATTAAATAAAAAGTGTATTAAAAATAATATCATTAAATATTTTAAAAATAGTTAATTTTTATTTATAATAATAGTAATTAAGATTTAAATTTTTTTTTTTTTTTTTTTTATAATAGTCACCAAATGTATTCATAGAGACCACCACTACAATAATAATTAAAATAAGTTATCTAATTCATTTATGATTTTGTAAAATATATCAAATCATTTCTTTAAATTACAAATATTTTAAATATGTCAATGACTCTAATATTTGCTAGATTCATATGTATATATATATATATATATATATATATATATATATATATATATATATGTATATATGTGTGTAATATTCATAATCTCAATCTTATTTGATAATGTTTTACAAAATCATAGAATTTATTTATTTATTTATTTTAAAAAAGGAAATTGTTGAATGTTATAACAATAAATTCTTCGAAACCAACGAAATACACTAAGTTTTTACTTTAAATTACAAATGTATCTATTATTTATCTCTCATTTTCCTAACATACCTTTGTATAGTTAATTTATACAATCTTCATCCAAATTAGTGAATAACATATTCGTATTCTTTAACCGTGCTCTTTAAAATCTAAAAGTTCCCGAAGTATTCCCAAAATATTCTTAAAAGCATATCCTCGAAATTTAAGATTACTCCACCAAAATTACGTTTGCCACGTATCTTTATTTTAAACTGATATACAGTCATAAATTATGGGTAAGGAACATTCTATCACTTAATAAAAATGGTTATATTATTATTGTTCTGAGTATTTAAAGGATGAGTAAAAAAATGTATACAGATATAATAATATACAATACATGTCATTATTTTTATAAAACAAAAGAGGAAAGAGAATTTATTATTATTATTATTATTATTATTATTATTATTATTATTATTATTATTATTATTATTATTATTAACTGTAAACTAAAGACTATTTTATCAATAGATTTAGATAAAATTTAAATTACGTCATTTAAAATTACTAAATAAAATTTTTATCACATATTTCTAACACCTCGCAAACACAATCGTTGTAGGAAATATAAACTTTTACATTAAAAAAATATCAGTAATAAAACTTTTTTCTTTTTTTCTCTAAATTATAATTTAATTTATTTATCTTTTATTTGATATTAATTTTATTTCTTTATCTTTTATTTTTTTATTGTGTTTATTTATTTATTTATTTATTGTCTTTTATAATTTATATAATATTCGCTTTAATCCTTAATAAAGGAATAAACATGTATACTTTTGTGAAATATAAATGATTAAAATAATTATTAAGTAAAATATAAAAGATTAAAATGAATTAACAAAAAGTCAAAAGTAAATATTAAATAAAAGATAAATGACAAAAATTATTTTTAAATATTTTTTAAATAAAAAAAATCCCTACTAAAAACTGTATATATTGAGTTTGTTTATTTAAGATTTTTTATAAAATGATTGAACTATTTTATCCTTTTCTTATGACATATCTAAAAAGGAATTTTAAAAATACAGCTTAAAATAAAAATTTAGTCTAAATAATTTATTTTAAATATTATTTTAAGTATTTTATTTATTTACTATAACTTTATTTGGATGTTAAAATTTTAAAAAATAATTAAAATAAAAATTTATTTTGAAAAACTCGTCATAAAAATTATTTTTAAAAGATATTTTTTAAAAAACATAATTTTTATGATGCTAAAACCACTAGTAATAAATATTTAAGTTAAATTAAATATCAAAATTATTTTTTTTATTAATAATAAATAAATTTAAAATAATTTACATATTTTTTTTTACATAATTTCTACAATTGTTAGAATAATGTAAAAGTATGTCGGTAAAAAATAAAAGAGAGATTTCTTTCTATAATATGGATAAATTAAATTAAATTTGATACAATGATTAAGCAATAACCGAAAAAGCATTCCTCCAAAAAAAACGAAAACCAAATATTTTATTGTTTCAATATAAAAATTGTTACTAATTTTTTTATCAAGTAAAAGACAAATTTGGTTGATTGGATCATCATGTTAGATTCTTTGTTTCGTTGTCTTCCTTCCTCTTCTTTATCTTTCACACACGCTATTGTCTTGCCATAAGTGCAACGTGGCATTTTACTATATCGGGAACATTTACAATTTTCATAACTACCATTCTTTTAAAACATATGACGTTGTTATTCGGTAAAAAATTTAATTTCAATTTAAAATTATTAAAATATAAATTAGTTTAGTTTTGGTAATTGTAAGGGTTACAAATTATTTTAATAATAAATCATAATTTTTTATAATTGTAAAATGTATCTTTTAAATAATATTTTGATAATTTATAAATTAATTTAAAAATTTTGTTACATCAAAAAATAAAATAACAATGTTTTATATTTTTATAATTAAATGACATTTTATTTATTTATAAAAGATAAAAAAAATTATTTATTACACATTGTATCCAAAAAAATTATTAGACACAAAATTAAATATCAAAACTACAATTTTTTAGTTTTATGTTTTTTTTTATCTCTCTCTTTAATTTCATATGATGTGTTACTTTTGTATGTTTAAATAACAAATTTCTAATCTAATGTATGGTTTTACCAAAAAAAAAATATTGCAAAACTTCTAATATAATTTCAATTCAAAACTCTTATACTTGTATTCTTAATAAGTAGCTTTAAATCCCTTGTTAGCATCTATTTTACAAATTAATTTTAATAATACAAAATTCTTTACAACATAAATTAAATTTTTTTTTTCTTAATTAAGATTCGTATGAGTCTTATCAAATGATATAAATTTTATCATATAAATTTTTTGAGAGAGTAATATAAATTTTAATAATTAAGTGTCAAAAAGTATGTGTTTGTTAATATTGATTTAAAGTTATACTTCATATATTCAATGAATACATCTCATAAGTAGGCATTTATTGTACTAATAAACTAGTAGCCGCCTCCCTCGTTCTTTCTTTATGTTTAATTTTTCTTTTTTCTTACAAAAAACGTGTTTGAGCTAATTTTTTTGTTTAAAGTTATCTTTTAAAATATTTTTTTCCTTTTTTTTTAAATAAATATCTTTTTAGATATTTATTTTATTGGTGGTTTCATATGAAGTTGTTTTTGTCCGTTGTAATAGTACATTATTATTTGAATTTCTTAATTTTGTTGTATGTTCGATTGGTTCAAATTCACAAATCAACTTCAATTCAATATAGATCTTAATTAATGATTTTAACGTTTTTAATGTTATATCTCTAAAAACATATATTTTTAATTTTTAATTATTCAAGTGTTCTTATATATTTTAACTTTATTACATTAATAATATTTAAACAATGTTATTAACATAAATACAAATTTGTTTATATATTCAATTTTTTTATTTATTATTGATGATTTTAAATTGCATTGATCTATATAATTTATACTAATTTAGATGGATTGAGTACTATATTTTTTAGTGAAAAATAAAATAACATTTTTGACATAAATGTTATTTAAAGAAAATGCATGCCTACAACAAAAACTTAACATTATAAATACATACAAATGAATCTGGTATTTTATTAGACTCTTGCAACCACATTAAACAAAAATCATAGTATCAATCTATTATTCATCATCATCGTCTTATTACTATCATTGATCAACAACCACATGAACCTCTCTCACACTCTGTTTCAACACAAACACTCTCTTCTCTGTCACTAACATGTCATCATCACAACAACAAAACCATCACCAACACCGCATAAACACCACCACAAGAAAAAGAGAACGAAACCACTTGATGAAGAATCAAAACAAAGCTATAACATCTTTTTGTTCCCTTCTTTCATTACCCTTTCTACCTGAAGAACTCATTGTTGAAATTCTCACAAAACTTCCCGTGAAATCTCTTTTACGTTTCAGGTGTGTATCAAAATCATGGTTAAGCTTAATTTCCGATCGTTACTTCATAAAAAAACACATTTTTTTTTCAACAAAAAACACTCACTTCACAACTCACCATAGAATCATATTGAGTGCAACAACAGCTGAGTTTCACCTCAAATCTTGTTCAATTTCATCTCTTTTCAATAGCCCATCAACGATTTCTGAAGATTTAAACTACCCTGTTAAGAACAAGTTTCGCCATGATGGTATTGTTGGTTCTTGTAATGGGTTCCTCTGTTTTGCTATAAAAGGTGATTGTGTTCTTCTTTGGAACCCTTCCATTAGGGTTTCTAAAAAGTCACCACCTTTAGGGAATAATTGGAGACCTGGTTGTTTCACTTCTTTTGGACTTGGTTATGATCATGTTGATGAAGATTACAAAGTGGTTGCTGTGTTTTGTGATCCTAATCAGATTTTCAGTGAATCTAAAGTTAAGGTTTTTAGCTTGGCTACTAATTCTTGGAGAAAGATTCATGATTTCCCTCGTGGCGTTTCACCTTATCAAAATTCATCTGGAAAATTTGTTAGTGGAACTCTTAATTGGGCTGCTAATTACTCACTTGGTGGTGCTAGTTCTTTTTGGCTTATTGTTTCTTTGGATTTGGAGAAGGAAACATATAGGGAAGTTCTTCCACCTGATTATGAAAAGGAAGAGTGTTCAATTCCTAATTTGTGTGTTCTAAAGGGGTGTCTTTGCATGAGTTATGATTACAAAAGGAGTGATTTTGTTGTGTGGATTATGAAGGATTATGGTGTAAGAGAGTCTTGGGTTAAATTGGTGACAGTTCCTTATTTACCTAATCCTGAAGATTTTTCATATTCAGGACCTTATTGCATATCAGAGAATGGTGAAGTGTTGTTGATGTTTGAGTTTGACTTGATTGTGTATGACCCAAGAAACCAATCTTTTAGGTATCCTAGGATTGAGAGTGGGAAGGGTTGGTTTGATGCAGAGGTCTATGTTGAAACTTTGGTTTCACCTATGAATCATTGAGGTTGATGTTCTAGCTATGCAATCAATGTGTAAGGAAGAATAAAATGGTGTGAAGTATTTGAAATCTTTCTGGTTTCATTTCTGTTTATGTATTATACCATTAGATGTATAAATATGTATATGTATATGCAGAACCGAGAGACAAAACAGTGTATATAGATTATAGATGTTGTTAGAATTTGGTGGAGCTTATTTATGTGTTTTTGTGTTGGGGTTATGTTATACACCCATAGATGATATAAAGATAAAACATATAGTTCCAGCTATTTGTTGATATGTGGGATGATTCTGTTGTGAATACTTTTTTTTTGGGTAAATCGAGTGACAAAATTTTCCATCAAAAATTGTAATGCTGGTGAGTTATGGGGCTCTCCGTCAAGAGATTCAACGTTGGTGCATTTTCAGGACAAGATTTGAAACCAGAACTTGTTATTGTAAAAATTAGTAAAGATTTTGTGTAAGACTGAACACTCATAATTCCAATATTTCATTTAGAATAGATAGATAGAAGATGGACAAGTAGTATATGCTCTATTGTATTATGGTAAGAAGCATATTTTTAACTACTTATCTTCCATTCCACTGCATTTGTAAAAGAAGAATATGGACTTTTCTTAAGTTGAAAAAATAAGTAACGAACTGCTTTTGAGAAGAAAAAAAGCATATTCTGTAGTGAAGGGACAAAAGTGGGAACTTTCACTTCACATCCCTATGAAACTGTATATCAAACTCTATTTGCACTGTCTATATAACAAAGCACAATGCTGTGTGTGTGCATGGCCTTGGGAAAAAAAAAAGCCAAGAAAGGAATAAAGTAAAATGCTTAGGAACCTGGTTCTCTAGCACAACACTGGAACCGGATTTGTGGCGTGTTCAGTAGATATGAAAAACAGGACCGAGCAGAATATTTGAATTTTGTTCTACGAATGGAATAGAATATCAAATAATGTAAAAATAAATACTACACTTTGATTTTATCAGGTGTATATTTGGATTCAAATATTTATGATTTTGGTAAAAATTTAGATGTTTGATTGCATTAAATTAAATTTGATTTTGCATCTGTTTGAAACATTACAAGCGTATTGTAGGCTAAGATTTGAGAAGTGGTTTCACCACGCAAACAAACACATGTTTGTCTCTAAAGCTCAAGTGACATAAAGTAGTTATTTGCATTTACATTAAAAAGAAGGCACAACTCTTGTAAAGATAAATAGAAAGCTACAAAATTTGCTCCAAAGCGCAGCAATTGAGTCTGGAGGCAGATGATAACTACACGTATACAGGCTGTAGTCCCACATATACATTCCCATATCCAATGACTCATTTTTTATAGCTAAATATTGAGACATTTGTCCTATTAAAAGAGTAAAATATCAAAGCCGCTTGTGATGTCAGAGTTAAATAAACAAAAAATAATGAGGTAAAGTAAAGTGTAAACAAACCAACTCTATACATTCAACATGAAATTCAGGTAAATTTTTTGGATTTGTATTTGCTGCAGAAAACATTTCCACTTGATAATTGTTGAGATGGACGGTTTATATTTTCATATAAATTTTACATTTAAAAAAATTTAAAAAACTACATTAAATTTAAAATATAAAAAATATTAGTCTGATCTCAATCTCTCAATCTAACGATTTCGACACACTGAATGTTATGGATTACAGACAGTAGCAAATCCAAATCCTGATTTTCAATGAAGATTCATGCGAGTATGTAGTTTGTTAATCAGTGGCTATATCTATTCCATTTGCCGCCTCCTGAATGAAACAGAGGGCGGTAAGAAGACTCAGTCCAATGGTGAGAATCTTTCTTTGATTTTTGCATTATCCAAACCGCTTTATGTCTACATCAATCTATTTTTCAAATACTGAAAATACTTGCACTCTCCACTTTCATGAATCCAATAGGTACACTAAGGATATAACAGCTATGTTTCTGGGTTTTTTTCTTCAATAGAAAGATAATTACTTTTTGACTGTTTTGCGAGTTTCCATCATAAAAAACAGATGTTGCTAATTGGAATACCATTCCAATTTTTAAAATGATGAACAAAAGCAACAGAATTGACAGACGTAGCATAATTAAGTCATGTTTGAATAAATTAAGCGTCTACAGAAAAAGTTAGAGTGCAGAGTGATAAGAAAATTTATGGTTTGATTCCCACCCTCAATATAACCATAACAATATTAACATACTAATATTGACAATTCCAAAAAAAAGCGCTTAAAGCATATATGTTTTCGTATAAAATATAAGTTGTTTTTTTAGGTTATCAGACAAAAACATTTGAAAATAACTAAAATAATTTATGAATACGTCTTAAGTTATTTCTATAGATTCTTTCAAACCGTCTCCCAAGTGGTTATGTGATATATTCAATACATAAGCTCAAATAAGTCAATTGAAACAAACCATTGGTGAAACCAATGTAACTCCTTATGATAAGCACATGGTCTGTTGATAAAAAAGTGAGGTCTACTTCAAAAACTGGTATTGACCACTCCATCTTTGGAGTAAGCACAGTGATAATTGAACCGGCAATATGAACATTACATTAGAAGAGCCAAAATGCCACTATAAATGAACAACTCAAGCTAAAAAGTTAATTGTGCAACTATGTACAACCTTACAGAACTTGAAAGAATTCACCTGTTCCAACACAGCTTTCTCCCACCCTCACGCAAAATCTCATAGGCAAGTTTATACTTTTCAATGGATGATGCACCAGCATCTATGTATTTAGACGCTGTTTCTCTTAGACTCCATAGCATCAAACTTTTTAGCTCCTGAGAGCTACTCCATGATTCTATGTCAGGGAAAACACCATCTTCGGCATTTCTTGTCCATCGATGTAAGATGTAGCGCGAAGGAACTTCACTTAATTCCAATATTTGGAAAACCCTCAACACATGTCTACAAAGAACACCTTCATATTCAAACATCTGACAGCTACAACTAATGTCAAGATTGGATGCATTGAATGTAACAACATGCTTCTCCATCTCATTTCCACACTTACGCACCAAATATCTGCTGAGGGGACCTTCTTCGTAGATTTTAAACCCAAGGTAACTATAGCACTGCAAAAGCTCTTTTTGAAATACTTTGAATATTGCAAGAGTGTAAAGCCTTCTACATTGTTCTTCTACTGGTTCTTTAGTTTGCAAAAATGGTTGAAAATTAGAAGTATTAAAATCCTCTTTTCTTTCTTCTTCACGACGTCGCTCAAGACCTCTTTCATACCGTGGAATGAACTCTGTGAGAGGTGTTTGGCCATTTAAAAGTGCACCAAAGAATGATTCCATGCTTTCTTTCATGGGAATTCCAGCAGAAAATGTGCCCTTTAAATAGAATGGAACCCAGGATGCACGCTTCTCATACATTTCTTTTAGCCAATCATTGTCCTTCAATCCATATTTGACGAGTAGAGCATTCCATGCAGTGTCAAATTCATCAACCGTCTGGTTCAGGTAAACACACTTTTCATAATCTTTTGTGAATCCATTACCCAGCAAACCTGCATACTCTTGTTCCTTTGCCTTAATTTGCCACAACGAAAAGCGGTGATGGGTTACTGGAAAGACTTTTGCTATTGCCCTCTGAATTGAAACGTCTTGATCAGCTATTACTGACAGAGGCTGCCGGCCAGACATTGCTCTAAGCCATGTCTGAAACAACCAAGTGAAAGACTCTTCAGATTCATCAGCAATTAGAGCACATCCAAGAAGCACAGGTTGCTTGTGGTGGTTAACTCCAACAAAAGTAGCAAATGGTACCATATAGACGCTCTTTCTATATGATGTGTCTACAACAAGGACATCGCCAAACTGACTACATGCGTATCTAGATCTGCCATCAGCCCAAAATATGCTCATGCAATTACCATTATCAACTTCCATGGCATGAAAGAATCCTGTATCTTCTGCTTGTCTTGATTGAAAATACTCTGTAAGCATGTTGTACCAATCACTTCTAATGTGATTTTGTCTACCTCCTTTTAGGACAGGGTAGTTATCTATCCTAAATATGTCGCCATTCACCAATTCAGTATTTACATCCTCAGTCAGAATATTAGAAGCAGGAAGCCTTTTTGTCTCGCGTTCCTTTTCAGGGCCTAGATCATGATTATGATCTTTTTCAAGACGGTCGACTACCCACTTTCCTGATGGTTGGCTCTTGATCCTTAAGTAAGCCTTACAACCAACTCTTGAAGGGTGCTGGAACCCTTCTTTTGAACACACAAAGCGTCGGGATGTAATCAACCCGTCATTTTTAGAACGAAACAATTGACCAATTCGAATTCCAAAACCCAAATGCGCTGCATGAGCATGATAAAATTGGTAGGCCTCATTAGGGGAACTGAACTCTTGACCAACATATGGTTCAATCCTAGGCTGTCCTTCAAGCTCTTCCTTTCTCAAGCGCTTGAAATTAATAACGCCAAAGGAACAAATAGGTTCATCATTGGCTACTTCAAGCAATTTTTTCCTTGGCCTGCGAGTGACTTCAGTAGAATAATCAACAGCTGCAGCGGCCTTTGGCTGCAATTTTGGAATCGAATTTTCACTTTCTGTTTCAACAAGATTATGGTTATGGTCCTTGTGAAAATGATCAACAACCCACCTTCCAGAATCATTTATTTGTACCCTTATGAATGCTGGACAACCAGTTCTCGAGTTGAGCTGATGTCCCTCCTTCGAACACACAAATCTTCGAGAAGAAACAGACCCATCAGTTCTCGACCGATAAAGTTGACCAATCCGTACTTTAAATCCCATACGATTAGCATATGATATATAAAACTTAAGTGCATCATCTGCAGACAAAAATTCTAACCCTATGTATGGATCACAAGAAAAATCTATTTCCTCCTCCCCAATAACATTACTCATTGCCAGTTCAGTCCCAACAGGATGTTCCTTTACAATCATGATCCAAATTTATGCTACCGTCCCTTTTCTAATGCAAGCAAAAGGACATTCCACACCCTAAGAAAAAGGTACACATTCCTGCAACAGTTGAATTATGCACACTGTTAAAGTAAGATGCAAAGTTCAACATATTAGGCTCCTCTAAAGTGAGCTAGTTACTTTTAGAGAATAAAGTGAGTTGATTTACTCACTTTAGAGAAGCCAAATTCAACATAGCTATGAGTGACTTTACATCAAAAAATTGATCATCGCTATCTTAATTCTTCAGGCACGTTTCTCCAAATTTTTTAATTTGATCAGAAAAATATCATCATCTAAGGGGGGAAAATTAATTTTTTGAAGAAAATGAAAACGAAATGAAGCAATTAAAGAAATGGATAGTGATTAAAGATAAGAATCATTTGAAGAAAAGTTAAAGAATTTAGTGTAAGTATAAAATGACAAGGAAAGTCAAAGTAGCAGAAAGTGAATCAATCGAAATAATTATTAGGGTTTTAGAAAGAAGAAGAAAAAAAACTTACTTTGAATTGAAGCATTGATGAAGTGGATTGAAAAGCGAAATAGAATTGGGGTTTGGAATGAGAGAAATTAGAAATGTAAAATGCAAAAAGGTTGTAAGGAAGTTTGTTATTAAGATTGAGCTTTGGCATTCGCATTGGCAATGGCGGTAATTAGAATATAAGTAGAACCCGGATTAGGATCCGGAACCCATCACTAATTCGGATAAACCCATTCTAATTAAATAAATTGGTCTCATTAATCTCAACCAGCGTATTGACTTTTCACTGTAATGATAAAAATAATATAAAAATAAAAGGATAAAATTGTCATTAAAATATTTAAAATAAGAGGATTTTTATCATAGATTTAAAAATATACATATTTTGATATTATTAAATTAATTTAAAATAATTAAATAATATATTTCAATGAGTTTGACCCTATTAATTTTTTTTATTTTATCATTTAAATTTATTTTAAAATGATGTTTTTATTATAATTTTAATGTTAGTTTTGAAAATAATTTATTTAATTATTATAGTCAAAATTGAATAAATATATCAAAATTTTTAATTTAATCAACTTTAATACATAATATAATAATGTCTACATAGACAAATTACTGATCCAAATATGTATTTTTATTATCTTCTCTTCAAGTGTGAATAGATAATATATTTCATGCAAGAGACATTTACTTGTTAATGTGATTTAAAATGATTACCATCATCCTTGATGTTAAAGAAGTTTTGAAATCATATTCCAAAATCACCTTGTGATAACCACAATTTCAAGCTATTGCAATCCTTTTAAATGAATGAAATTAACTTTAAATTAACTCAACCAAACGTGTTATTTGTCATGTCACATGAACCTAAAAAACCATTGATCTAATCACAATGATGCTTTCTAAATAATCCATCATAACCAACATTACTTGAATTTTCCAAAGAGCTACAATCCACGTTGACTTTGATTAAATCAATAGCGAAATAGTACCACAAACATATTTTCGAATAGATGATTTATTAGAACTTTCTAAGACTTGAAGAAATAATTTGAGATTTCATATAATAAAATTTAGAATCATTCATAATTGCTTTTTGATATCTAAAAAGATCTTATCATTCCTAACCCATTAAATATTCCAAAAAGTAATCATAAAGAATAATTTTAGTGGCCCGTTATAATTAGTCACATGAAACTCTAAAAGACTTATTGATAGTAATTTAAATGTTAATCGACTCGGTACAATTTCAAAATTTCAAATAGTGTGTTGAAAAGATTTTAAATGATTCTAACAACATAAATAAAATATTGAACACTTTAAACGATTTACATTATAAAATATGTTTTTACATATTAACATAAATAAAATGATTGATAGTAAAATAACCTATAGTTACATGTGTTTGATAGACAGCATATTTTCAAAAATCGCATGTCACCTCATTTTATGAAAAAATTAAAACTTCGACAAATTACACTAATGGCATAAATTTATCAAACTCAGCTCAAATCCAAACATGTAGCAAATGTTTAGTCTCACGTCCTGACTGTACACGTGCCGCAATCACATGTTACTAGTCGTGGTTCTTTTCATTACTATTTTTGTTTTTAAATTTAATTAATATATCTTATATTAAAATTTATATATTATAATGTTCTCCCTTTTTTACTTTAAAAAAATCATATCTCCATTCAGCAACTACTTGAAGAATTATTTAAAATTACACACGTGGTTAGTATTTTTTTAAAATGGAATATACACATTTAAAAAAAAACAAAAAAAACTCTAGTTGTAGTTTCACAATTCCCACGTCCAAAATGCCAAGGAATTCGAGAAATAAGAGCCAAACTTGAATCAAATATATCTGACGCAACAAATATGATATGCGATAAGTGTTGTTTTACATAAATATGAGAGAAAAGTCTAATTGTGTGAAAATATAACCACTTATAATGTTTTATTTTTTTAGTTTATTTTGTCGCATAATAATTTGTAATTCTTGATTAGTTTGGCAAATGAAACCAAGTAAGGAAGAGTTTAAATATAGAGTCAATTAGTTATGCTATGCATAAAAGAACGAGTTTAACTTTATTTATGTATTGTGTGTAGGATATTTTAAATATAGAGTCAATTATAATTAATCATCACCATTAAGCACGTGTATAATTTTAGAAGAAATTACAATAAAAGTTAATATTTGTATAGTTGTTGTGATTGATAATAATATAGTTTTTTATATATATAAATTAAATCTTAAAAAAATTAACCACATGTGTGATTTTAGAAACAATTATCATAAAAATTAAATATTTTAGTATAGATATGATTGATAATAGACGCAAGCTCTGCCTATTGCTTTGATGATTCATGATAACTCGTCGGATCGCACGACTTTTGTGCTGGCGACGCATCATTTAAATTTTTGCCCTATCAACTTTCGATAGTAGGATAGTGGCCTACCATGGTGATGACTGGTGACGGCGTATAATTTTTTATATATATATGTAAATTAAATCCTTAAAAAAATGATAAAGAGAAAAAAAATATATATACATCTTGAATATAAGCTAATTTTACATTAAGTTTAATAAAAATGATGATAATTTACAAAAATAATTGATTTATATTGAATGTTACTTTACCATAAGTGCATATTCATGCACTTATTTATAAAAGTTTGGTTTATAAAAGCGTTTCAATTTGGACCCTTATATGATTAATCACGTAGTAATTTGATTCGCAGTTAGATTATTGATAATCGCGTAGTTTGAAATTTGTGTCATGAATTTGTTTTACAAGATTAAATATAAACAGCTGAATCTCAATCATCATGATACAGCTAAAATCACATGAATGTAAATGACCACATAATAATGTTGCCGGCAAAAAATGGAAGTCCACTTTGAATCTACCATTCACGCAGTTTATTTTAATTAATTAACGCCGCTTGGTGAGCAATATAGCCAAAAGAATATCAAGAGAAAATCAAATTATTGGTAGAGAGAGAAAGGGAGATAATTTTACCACTATGCTGCATGCTTTTTATAATATTAGGATACTTCTAATTGTATATATAATATATTTAAACCATGTCGCATTTTAATTTTCTTAACAACACTAACATGATTTCTTTTAGACCATCATTTATGTATTTAATTTAATGAATTAAATTATCTCGAATGAAATCAAAGAACTAACTTTTTTTTCCTCTTTCAAATTAAAGAACTAAGATATTTAAACAACTATACGAATAGTTTAATATTGTTTCCATTATCTCATATTTTTCATATTATACATTCACAATTTTATTTATTATATATAATTTTAAGATAATTAAAGCTCTTTATTTTTATTGATATGAGTAATTTTAAAATTTATTTTTGTTAAATTATTCCTTTCAATTCAGTTTAATACATGTACAAATTTGTTATAAAGATTTAGTTAAACAATTAATTTTTTTAATCTAATTATTGTAATTTTTAATATGTATGTTAAAATTTTGAGTCACACAAATTATGAAAAGAATAAAATACTTCATAATTTTTTTTATAATTGAATTTAATTTACATACACTTTAAATGATTAAAGCATCAAAACTATTTATACTCGTTACTTTAAAAATGATTATTATATAAATTAAATATTTTTTATAACATCAAATAATTGTTATTCACTTTTAATATAAACAATTTTTATATTAATAACATATATAAATTAAATTTTTTCAATTTTAAAAACTTCATAATTTTGATATAACTTGAGTAAAAAAATAATTTTGATATAACATTATTTTTTGATATTAAAACATTTTTTTAAGGATTGAATATTAAACTTGCCAAAAAAGATTGAATATTACAAATAAAAAAAAATAAAAAATTTCTGGCTTCTACGTTAATTTTGCAATGTTATAATTTAAAAATATATAATTATGAGCAGTATTATTATTATTTTGAATAAAGTATGAAATGAAATGTTGACGTCATAATTTAGTGACCGGTGAAAAGTAAAGAACGCGGTTTCATTGGATTGATTTTTGTGGCCATATATGTATACTAGTGGGTAATTTTTTGGATGAAATAAAAAGCAGAAGAACAATAAGAAGAAAAAGGTTGGTCCGATCCACACACACTGTGATCTGATCAAAGAGAGAAGAAGAAAATTAATTAAGATGATGAATTTTGATCAGCCACAACAACAACAACCTCACGACAAAAGAGGTTACACAACCGTAAAAAACAATGAAGAATTCGATATCGAATCTGGTGAAACCCTCTACCCAGGTCTCTCCCTTGGTGATAATCAACTCCGTTGGGGTTTCATCCGTAAAGTCTACGGAATCCTCTCTGCTCAGATCCTTCTTACAACCATTGTTTCCGTCATCACCGTTTTCTATACTCCCCTCAATCTTCTCCTTAGGGGCAATTCTCCCCTTCTCTTGTTCCTCGTCTTTCTCCCCTTCATCTGTAAGCAAATCTCCATTATTATTATTATTATATCAATTTTTAATTCTATCTTCGGATCCGATCTGGTTTGGTTTGAATCGTGATTTTTTGTTTTGCAGTTTTGATCCCTTTGTTGAGGTACCAACAAAAGCATCCTCATAATTACATTTTGCTTGGATGTTTCACCTTGTCTATTAGCTTAACTGTTGGAGTCACCTGTGCCAACACCGACGGTAGCCTTTCATTCTCATCCATATCTTAGGCCTGTTTGTTATACATTGTGTTTCTCTGTTTTCTCATTTTAAACATTTTTTAGATTATTTATTTTGAGATTTTATTCATTTTCAAAAGTGACTATTTTATGGAAAAAGTTGTAACAGACGAAACCCTACCTTAGGTGTTGTTGTTTCATTGATTGATTATTATGTGTGTTGTTTTGCAGGAAAAATTGTCCTTGAGGCGTTGATTTTGACATCTGCGGTGGTTTCATCTCTTACTGGCTATGCCTTTTGGGCTTCCAAGAAGGGCAAGGATTTTAGCTACCTTGGCCCTCTCTTGTTCACATGCCTCTTTACTCTTGTCCTCACCGGCATGATGCAGGTTGGTTACATTACAATTCCTTTGTTTCATATCATTGGTGATTGATTGGTTGATAACTAGTTATTTCTTGACTCTAGTTTTCTATAATTCAATATGAATGAGAGGTTTTTGTGTTCGTGTATTATATATTGGCCGAATGATAATGTTTGGATGGATAAGTGGTCACACGAGATAAGATAAGATAAGATTAAGAATGAAATCATTAGAGAAAAACTAAGTAGCTCCTACTCTAGAGACTATGGTAGGACTATGTTGGATTTGCATTGAAATCATGGTGACATCAGAAGCTATGTATTGGATTGGAGTGGTGGATAGTGAACTGGACATAAGTTTGAAGCTCTAGGACGTGGAACCAAATGGGCATGTAGTTTAAGTCTTGGTGGTTGAGGGATGTGTGGAAGAGATTCATAGAAGCACTTTTGAGGAGGAAAGATGAGATGGAATATGATTCAAGAGTTATAACTAAAGGAAAACCTATGTGTTAGAACCATGGTGGATGATCAACACTTGTTGATTCTGAAGCTTAGAGAGATAGTTTTTTGCTATGATATGCTTTGATACTGCGGTTCCAAACTCACTGAGAGAGATTGGATTTTAAAATGGTTTTCCAATAGATGTGATTCATGATAAGACATCATGAAATTGTTATATTCATGTGGTTGCATCACCTAATGAAAAAAGGTCTGCCTTGTTGTTTTTTGGTGTGTCTATAGACATGTACATATATACGCATATCTACATATGTACATAGTTTATGCTTGCATTTTTTCTCTTGCTCAAGACTAGTTTTTCTTTGGTGCAGATGTTCTTCCCTCTCGGGCCAGCAGCACATGCTATCTATGGTGGAATTGGTGCTATGATTTTCTCTGCATATATTGTCTATGATACCGACAATCTGATCAAGCGCTTCACTTATGATGAATACATTGGGGCCTCTGTCACTCTTTATCTCGACATTTTGAACTTGTTCCTTTCCATCTTGAGGATTCTGAGGGAGGCAAACAATTAGTCATTGTTCGTGAATTGAGGTTGACTAAAAATAAGTAAGAGTATTTAATTGCATTGCAACTTTGTGGTGTTGTAAGTAAGCATTCTGGAGATAAACAATGCTTCTCTAGTATTCCTTTACAATTGACAGACAGATAATACTTTTGGTCAGATGGAAAAGTTGTTAGCTTTACAATTGTATTAAAGTGTGATATAAGAATCTCATATGAGAATTGTTCTTTTCACTTTGAATTTAATGCTCTCTCTCTCTATATATATTATACATAGGTTATCATACCATCACCCTGGTATTGTATGTAGAGAATTGTGATATCATTGTTGGTGTTATGTAAAATGCAAGTCAGAACACAATAATTTGCAAAGACTTCGGTGCTTTGTGAAACTGGTGATGATAACTGTATAGTTTTTATATCTGATTTTGCTTTGGGGCATTCAAGTCCCCTAATGTTTGATTGTATGCAAAATTGTGTAATCTTGATGTTGAAGCATATCATATCGTTTGTTGCAGTCAGCTGGTCAATTTTTATGTTGGAAGTTTCCAAGTGAGCATTTCAAGTAAAAGTTAGTAACACTTTAAAATTCATAAATGTGTGATGTAGTAACTAACTTAATTATTATTTGGGCCTTCAGAAACCTACATAAAAGTTATGTAGTGTTACTGTTACACAATGGCCCCTGCAATTTACCCCTCCGTTTTTGCCATTACTCCTTCCTAACTAGTTAATACATTTTATATTTTTCAAAATACCCATGTTTTGATAAAATGAATCTATTCCTTAAATGTATCGTCCTGAGCTACAAGGCTCCATAAACACCGAACAACTTGTCGACTCAAGATCATAAAAAAATTCCATTGCTTCTATGAAGAACGTGCCATCGAACTCATTTTCCTCTGCGGCGGACTCTAACCACGAACCTTAGAAAAAGAAGGTTCTTCATATTTACGAACCTTGTATTGTGTGACTGAAGTAGTTACTCCTCACTAACAACTATAGATTCAGTCTTTAACATAGGAAGAGCTAAAGGTGTAATTTTTCTTATTTCTGTCCCCAATTGGATTTAAATAAAGCAAAGACATATGTTACTCCTTTTTTTTACAGGAAAACAACTGCTTCAACCATTACTTAAACAAAGATAAATACAAAATTAAGTTTAAACATTGAAGGGGCATTCCCCAACAACCTTAAAGAGGGAACAAAGAGTTCCACCAATCTCAAGTGGCCCCCACACAAGTTTTACTTAATATTTTAATATTTTCTCCAATACTTTAATGAGTCCCTTGAGTAGTACAGTATTTATTATTTTTTTAATGTCAAAGGATATTGGTTCTGCGCCTTTTGTGGAAGGGACTTACAAAAAAGTTAAGGGACAGTAAACCTCAACATAGACAAAAAAAAAAAAGGAACGTCAGTTAAATGTTAAGAAACTGAATAAGGATTTGCACTGGAGATGCTCTTAGGATACAGAGTATAAAAAAGGTTTCACCTTCGCAGATCTTCCTGTGTTTATTTAAATGCAAACAACTACAGGATGCTGCTTGATAAACTCATCCTGGAAGTACAGCTCTTGTACAAGTATTGTAAGTAATTGTATTTGAGTCAATAGTTGAAGAGATATATCAGTAATAATAAGGCAAACCAATATGACGTGATTATGCAATCCTCAAAATGAAAGGACTGCAAAAAAACATAACATTCCTTCTCGCAAAAAGAAGCCACATAACATGGTGCAAAAACCTTCCTCAAAGATGATGAAGGTTCACAAGATCTTTATAAATTGAGCTTTATTTCAACTGGTGTTCACCTAGTCCCTTGAGCTTGTATAAAACATAAAAAACAACGCTTATTTACATCATTCAGTTACAAGGAAAGAATTATACACTTAATAAGCAATTTGTGTTTATAAATTGAATTAAGCACTAATGATCCTGAACCCACAATTTGGTCACGATTTGACAGCCTCATCATCATCTTCAATATCCCAACTGAGATCCTCATCTGGGTCAGCAGTTGCCGCACTCAACCTCTTCCGCAAATCAACCCTACTTTCGGACCCACCAGCATCCCCTCTATTTTCATCATTGCTTTCAACATCTTCAATTTCATCCCAGCTAATGTCTTCTTCCTCAGGCATAGAAGGCTGGCTTGAAACAACCGAAATATCACTATCTTTGGACGATTCACTGCTATCATTATCTGTATTAGCTTTTGATGCCTCATTTTTTACATCCAATTTATCCCCTTGATAACTCACAGTTACAGCAACATTAGATGCCACATTGTCATTATAATTCACCTCCTCCAACTTATCACCTACATTAGATGCCACATCAGTTATTGATTCAGGAGCAACAATACCCTTCTCATCAGTTATTGATTCAGGAGCAACAACACCCTTCTCATCAGTTTCTATCGAGTCTATCTTCAAATCCTTAACTGTCTCAACATTTACATCACCTGTGGAAACCTCAGCAGAATTTGTATCCTTCTTCAATTCAGAAACTCCACTTGTACTACCTTTGGGCTCATACTCATCATCATTGTCATCGTCATCATCAAAATCCCAGCTCAAATCCTCCTCTTCATCGCCGGAAATAGCACGCTTCACAAGCTTAGCCCTTGCATCTTCAGCTTGTTTAAGTCTATGTAGCTTATAAAAATACCTACTCCAGAAACTCTCATGATCAATTTTACTGGGTACAATCTTCAGATAAATCTCCTCAACAACACTGTCAATCAAATTCTCAATCTCCTCCTCTTTATCATCCAACTCAAACCCTAATTTCCAGTCATTGAAATTCTCCAAATCTTCAGGTTCATCTAAATAGGTATTGACATCATTCTGAAGAGCACGCATCAAAGTATCAAATCTACTATACCGTTTCAAATCCAAACCCTGACCACTACTACTACTACGACTCAATTGATTCTTTTTACCGTTATTGCTTGAATCATAAGAATCAGAATCAGAATCAGAATCAGGTGCTAAGAGAGATTCCCTACCGTGAGATATAATCTGCGCCGTCGATTTCCAAACGGTGCTGCCGATGTCGTCGATGGCTTGGCCAACGGTCTCGAGCGACTCCTGAGCCACCGACGCACCGGCATCGAGGGAGGCAGGGAGGTCTTTGACAGCGCGTGAGGCGGCTTCTCGGATCACAGATGTCTCTATCCTCAAGCCGGAGCTGAAATCTTCGAGATCGCGGCGGTAGTTTTCGAGGACGGATTCGGATTTGGACGCGAGGGTTTGGATCAGGCCGCCGAAGCTCCAAGCGTTGGTTTCAGTGGGTGTGTCGTGGTCTGGATCGGGGTGATCGGAATCGTGCGGCGGCGAGTCCGGTTCGTCGGAGAAGACGGTTTTGAAGAAGTTCATTGCGGCGGAAAAGAGAATGCGATTGTTTGCATAAAATGAAGAATGTCATTTATATTTTATAGTGTAATCACTTATTAACATAAATCTTTGATTTTCCAAAAAATAAAAACTTTAATTTCAGTCAATTATTTTTTCATAATAAATAGTCAATTTTGACCTTTTTATTTATGCAATCTTATATTCTTCTTTTTTTGTGCAGCAACCTAATCTAATTTTATAAAATCAAGTTTATAAAATTATACTAATTGCCTCTATACATATTTGAAAAATTATTCTTAGACACTTAAAACGTGTATTGAAAGAGAAAGACATAAGTACTATTGCTATAAATATAATATATTGATAATGTGATAAAAAAAAAATATTAAATAAGTATTAGAAAGAAAGGAAAAAAAGAGGTGTACAAATATAATTTCTCTTTATACTTATCATTTGTTTGATAGTAAGTCAATAAAGATGATTGATTTGATTTCTTCTCATGGGAGTACTATAGTTGACTTAAATACAAATATAAATTTTTGTATGTTTATAGTATATGCATAAATATTAATTTAATTAGTAAATATTGATATTGTTAATTTAAATGTTATATTTTAAATATAATTTGAGACTTTATAATTGGTTGGGTTAATTATAGTCGTATTTATCATTTTTATAAGAATATGGTAAATTTTATTGCAAATTTTCATAACAAAAATATAGTAAATTCTACATTGGACCACCATGAGAGTGGATTATAGGAGCAAATTCAAACAACGAATGACAGTATTTTTTAAGTATAAATTAATATTTTTTGAAAAACACATTTGTTTTCCTTATTTTTATCGAATTGACATCGATTGAAACATTATCTTAGTAGTAAAGACCAAGAAAACTGATAACTTATATTTCTAAAGAGTGTTGTCAATAGTGAAGGTGCAAATATGAGAATGGAGGTTGAGTTGTGTTTATCTAAATTAGATTCTTTTTAATTATTTATTCAAGAATTGGTTCAGGTTTAGTGATTTTAACTAAAACAAATGCAGTAGCAATAAAGCTTAAGTAATCAAAGGCAACAATAAAGTAGATAGTGCATAAGTAAAGTAACACAAACAGATTTATCCTAGTTCACGACAAATTTGGTAGCTACATCTAGTCCCTTCACTTAAAAGGGTTTAACCACTAATTCAAATCTTTGAATTACACAACATTTGACCCTACAAGTCAATCTTCTCAAAACAATATGACACCTACAGACTTTTTGAGACAAACAAACACTTTGATCTTATAGGTCAAATTTTCTCCACACAACCTGAAAACAACAGATTGTTTAAGGAACATTAAAGCCACTATCGGGCTAGATTACACAAGTTTGGAATTGATTGTATTTTGCTTCTACTAAGCAGGCTTTTTAATTGATTTCTCACACCAAAACAATTAGAAAATATTTATTTGAGCAAATGTTTCTCTATAACTTAAACCTTTGAACTTTGACTACTTATGAAATTTGAGCTATCAAAAGTTTTTCTGAATTGTATGGATTTCGAAGTTCGTGCTTTTTTTCTTCAACCTTAAGTATCTATTTATAGAATAAGTTAGGGTTTTACTTTTGTCCTTGTAAAATCTCGATCATATCTTTCTTGTGAACAAATTATGAATGTATCTTCTCGTGAATAATTTTGAGTGTTTCTTCTTATGAATAATTCTGAGTGTATCTTCTTGTGAACAATATTTTGACCATCTCTTCTTGTCACCTTGGTCAAATATCTTCTTCAATTATAATTATGAAACATATCTAATTTCATATTGTGTTCAAAAACTTATTCACACAAATCTTCCTTTATTCTCTTGATTGATTGGAGTGAGATGGATTTGGGTTTGTTCTTAAGTATTCAAAAAATTTAATTTGGATAAGTCTTTTCTTCATAATGAATTTTTTCAATTAGAACCATTGACTTTCTTGTCAGAGCGAGATGTTGTGTTTATTAGATAATAAAAGTCAGAGGCAGAATTGTGTGACTTAGAATTAGTGGCTTTGGGCCTATCACATTGTTGAATCATCAAAGTCAATGCAAGATTAGATGTTGCATATCATAGACAACATTTGAAGTGTGTTGCAACTTTTTGATCAGCGAAATATGAGCTTTGAATGCATGACTTGAACAATCTCTTCAAAGTTAATGATAGCTTAATATGAACTCTTCAGAGATATAATGAGTTTGTGCACATCAGAGGCACGCAAGGGCTACAGAGGCATGCTTCAAATTCAGTCTTCAGACATAGTTGTCAGAGTCAGTCTTAAACCCTAGTTATCAGAGACAATCTTCAGACCCAAACACTAAAGATAGTCTTCGTAACCTTCAGCGACATATATGTATGCTTTTATATTCTTCTGATCTCATCATCTGGTCACTTCCTTTGGTAACTTCATGTGGTGTTCTTGTTCTAATTGTTGCACACTTAATGAAATCATTAGTTCAAATAAATTATTCTCATAAAATATATTTGTTAATATCAAAATCACAAGAGGAAAATCAACTCGATTCCAACAAATAGACGTTAGAGTTTAAATAATTTATAAACACTTGTCTAGTCCACCATACCAATTGTCTCAATTTAATTGTAAGAGTTATAAATAAAAAATAAAAATTTCAAGTTGATTTATATTGGGTCATGATGGAGTTCAGAGATCATAAAATTAGACCAAGAGCAATAAATTTAAGAGTTCTCTAACTTATATAGTGTTTAATATCTAACTTTTTCATAAAATTTAAAACTTCTTTACTCACATTTGATATACCAATAGTTTAATATGCTCACAAAGTGGCGAATCATGATTCAAATTTAATTAGTAATTGCAAAAAAAATTAAAAATTATTTTTAAATATAAGCATTGTTTTAAATTACTATGTTCATTTGTTATTTTTTCTAAACATACTCTTATTAATACTACAAATTTATTTTAAAAAATGAAAAAAAAAATAATTGAATACATTCATGTATAAAGAGTATTTTAGAAACTTTTATGTATAAAATCAACATATTAAATTCACCACCTATTTTTCTAAATATATGTAAAAAGAACAATAAAACTTATAATTAAAATATAAAGACAAATGTAAGTATTTTAATAATATAAAATTTAGACGAATTAGATCGAAAGTTCAAAACTCAAAAAGCACTGAGCGATTTACTTAAATGTTACTTATTACCCGGTTGATATCCTCAAGAACTTAGATCCACTCGAGATATGAGTTGAAAACATACCAATTGGATCAACCTTCTCTTCTTATCCATATACATTTCTTCAAAGATAAGTTATACTTTTTGTGAATTAATTGAAATTCAAAATATAATACATTGACAACAACTAACCTTATCCGACTAGAAATTCAAAGACTAATAAAAAGCAAAATTAGTTTCCTTCCTTCTGTTTTAAGTTTTTTATATGTCTTTTTCTATTAACCATATTCATTCATCGACAGCAAAGAAATAGTGTTAGTACAAACAAACATTTCCAAAGTTCCGTACCGTGAGAAGCAACAATTTGTTATTGGATGCTGAGCTTAAACATAAATTTAGTGTAAATTGTTACTATGAAAAGTTCATCAAAAAATATTGTTATTATCAAAATGCTTTCAATTTTATAGACTTTCCAAAGGCTACCAGTATTTTTTAGGGGGTTATATAAGCATTTTTCAAATTCTTTTTATACCTAATTACTATATTTTCTTGATGGAATTCACCTAATTACTATATTAGTATCAAATCAATTGATGCCTTTGATTAAGTTTGTATTTATAAAAATACAAACAAACATTTTTTTTTTGCGTACGTCAACAAAGTTGTTACAGAATCAAATACAAACTGTTGTGGAATAAATCACTTAGACTGATATTCTTTCAATTTCCTTGATGATAAACTCCTTTTCCTCCTCAAATTGTTCATCTTCTGAACCTGAAAACCGCGAAAGAGCTAAGATTTGTGACTCAAAATAAATTTTCATTTCAATCACGGACGAACACAGAATGGAAATTCGGAAAAATACGATGTAAATGTATGTTTTAAATCAACTGAAAGTTTAATAACCTTTTCCTGGGGATAGATTATGAAGCAATTCTAGCAGCTTCTCCTGGTTCTTCCCCAGAATGATTTTCACTTCTCGAGGCTTATTAGGATTAGCAACGAAAACCTGGATACACATGTAAGAATATATAAACAAATATTTGAATGTATATGTGTCATCTTCTCATTTTCGATTACGACTGAGAGGGTTGGGGGGCAGGGGGGCGAAGTTCCACGCAGAACAGTTATCTGGACCATAATATTTAAACAGAACTTTGTATTTTGTAATTCTAACCATTGCGTCATAGAAAAACTACAATGACTACTCTGATGTTGGAGACGAAGGCATAATTGGACGATCTCTATGACTGATCCTTGTGTTCTTATTAGAGTCGGGTTTGCTGTTGTAATGGTACATACATTTAAACAGTTCAGTTCCTAAAGTAACTTACCATTAACCAAATTTGGATAAATGCAAACAAGACTTCTTGAGTTCTCTAAGGAAGCCAAACATGACAGAATGGGGTTGAGTAAACTCAGTTACATTCGATTCAATTAGCAAGCATAATACGGATCAAATTCTTTTATAAACTCACAAAAAGGATGAGCTCATTTTATTAACTTTAAAAAAGTGAAGGGGAAAAATCACCTTGAAAATGTGGAAAGCTGATAACTGAATATTTTTACTTGAATCCTGCTCAAAAAGGAATAGCATGCCAAGTATGCAACATGGTTGGTCATTATGTGAGCATATTCAATAATCATGTGGAAAAATAGGAATACCACACATTGACAAAGGATTTAGAGGAGTTATTATACCGTCAACAATGTCATCATGACTTTCAAGAAACGAACTTCTAAGATGTAGCGCTTCATTATCTGAGCATTGGGAGATTCCAAAAGAAAATCCGAGAGAAGCTAAAATCCAAATAAATTTAATGGCTAAAAATTATGTACATAAAAAAGATGATCAGAAAGCAAAAACATTTAAAATTGTTGCATAAACAGACCTTAATAGACTGCCTCCTTGTGACATAATTAGGAGACGTCAAGAGCCTCTCGTATAGATCAAAGAACTGGGAACAAGAAATCCTATTAGAAAAGCTTGAGTATAACGGAGTGTGTCGACAAAATATTTTTGATAAATTTCAAAGTTGTTAATAACACTAATTCATTTAAATAAACTATTCTAAACCTAACAGACCTGATTAATGGCCAAGATAAAATTATTACAAATATACGATATTTACAACAGTGGAACCACCTAATCATTGAGTTCATAATATGCTCCATGCACATGTTCAAAGATGAGGATAGGAAGCGGCACACTTAACCACTCCTCCGTCCCAAAATATAAGAAAAATTTGGTCAAAGAAAGTTGATATATTTAATTCAAAATTTAGACCAAATCTTTCTTTAACCTATTTTTGTTTATACTTTGGGACGGAGTAGTATCTCATAAAGAACTGCTACTCAGTTGGTTAAATTATTCACTGAGAGATTCGATCTCTTGGGTGTAAATATTCAACTGATGTGCATATTTTGTTCTCAAGCAGCATTTTGCGCTGCCTTCATATGTTCAAACCAGATAAGTGTGTCAAGGAGGATGCAAACCTCATCATAATGAGCCGTCAAAAATTCAGAGACCACATTTCCATGTTTAGTGAGAAGGTCCTGCAAAGCAAGCATATCCAAAAGAGATGTGTGATATGGCTGTAGACAAACAGCAAGGCAAGTAAGACTCAGAAGAACCAAGAAAGAATTTAAATCTGACCTTAAATGTAGAAAATGCATCAGATGCTACATCAAAGTTAGGCAACTCTACAAATTTAAAGAACAACACAAAGCTTGCAGATTCCAATATGTATCTGAAAAATACCACAAAGGATTCAGAAAGTTACAGCAGTGTAACTGCCTTAATCCAATTTTCCAGTACAAAAAGTTGCAGGAGTACGAAAACAGTTCCGTTTTCAAAAATGCACATCAAAATCTTGGCAGAACCAAATTGAGTTTACAATGAAGATGATGATATATCAGAATCATTAAAGAATTATAGGAAAAATAACATGTGATCACAACCCAAAATATCTTACTTTGCAAGACTAGGAAATTTGATGCACTCCCGCAACATTATGCCAGAGCTCAACGCAATTTCTTTGTTATCATAGCTGCTTGGCAACGATACGTAGATGTCAGAAACTACTTAAACTAATCATATAAACACTGATCACATGGCTAGACAATTGTTTACTTACGTAGACAGTGAAACTGAATGTGATTCAGATTGCTGTAAGACACCTGATTTTAGAAAAATCACTTTTGCAATCAATGATGTTGTAAGAAACCATTTTGCATGAATCAATTTTATACCCGAGAAAGTGTTTTCATTTGATAAAAGGGAAATAAACTCTCAATATGAAAAGGCAATAGAATGCCACATGTTATATCTCAATAACATTTGCGGGATAATTTTACCTAAGTCTCTTTTTATCACCATGATTTCACCATAAACCTTTTAGAGCATCCAAACAATTATTTCAAAATGGATGGCAAAATACTTTTGAGCATAAAAAAGTGAGTGTAGGATTCCAAAACCACTTAACAGCAAGAAAATTTGGTTTCATCCAAGACAGTAGTAAATAGTAACATTGATAAAAACCACATCAAATTTTAACAAAATCTTTAACACAGAAGCAACTCATAATTCTATGACGTATCAACTCAACATTCTGTACATTCTAGATAAATAATATGCACAATTTTCCCAGAATGAACTGCCATAATTTTACAATGATCTGTGATAGAACATTAAGTCACTGTTTGATCCATATAGCCGACCCCATTGAAGAGGGACAAAAGCAGGGAGCAAAAATAAGATCCTAATTGATGAGAAAAAAAGGCAATGGAGTAAAAATCTTACCATACAACGAGAAAGTCTAGTAATTCAATGTGTTGCTCAATGTATTCTACACAGCAATAACTGGATTCAACCTTTTGTTTCAATAATATGGACCAACAGTGGACTAAATCTTTTCTAGCCTGTATCAAAATTCACGCACCAACGATGAGCAACCAGTTAAGTAAACTGCATATGATAGTGTTTTTCGGGTATCTGAATCTTACTTCCCATCCAAGTATAGGCAGTTTGTGAATAACAAGAGTAAGAACATCCTCCTTGCATATTTCCTCCACAAGCTGTAAAACCTGATCCAAATTCGGTTCTGATTCTCCATCTCCAGAAAGCATAGTTCTCATTGTTACAACATTCTTTTCAACTTCTTCTAAAGCCTTCAATAAATTACAACAAGCATCAATAGCCAATAACCACTATAACATAACCATTATAGTCTATAGAATAACTGCAAGAAAAAGAGACACATAATATCAATGGAAGATACTTACACCTTTTGGTTAGATAATCCTCTTAGATGATTAACATGACTTATGAAACAGTAGTTTACATCAGTGTTGTCAGTCGCAAATCGCGGAAAATAGTGGATTGTTCAAATTCAGCTACGCTACAATGCTATAGCGCCGATATTTGACAATACCCTATACTATAGTGTGTCACGGAACAATAACAATTAGTTCAAATTCATTACACACTAACACTATAGCGCATCTATAACTGCTATTTGACAACATTGGCTTACATCCAACCGTAATAAGGTTACATGAAAATCTGATTATATTTTAAGATTAATTTCAGCATTTGTTTTGTCCATTTTATATTAACTTGAAAGAATGTTAAATGTGAAATTCATATTCTACGACCATCACATGTACCATTCCAGGCGACAGCCCCAATAAAATGCAGTAATGGATCCTTGAAATTGCAACCTTATTGTTATGCATCTTCTTTTACTCTCTAAACAGTTCTCAGTTAATTTACTTTCACAAAATCAGATTTTTTTAACATATATCATAACCTATTTGGATGCAGAAAGGACCCATTTGAGAAAAATGTAACTCACTTAAGAAAGCTTTATGACTTGCAAGTTAGAATCTTTTGTGAGTTATGTAAAGTTTAATTCGTTAATAACGGTTACTCCAACAAAACTACTTATATAATAACAATAATCAGTTTTCAGCTAAAAAATAATAATATCTTAATAACACAAAACACAGTAAAGTAATAATAAATAAACAATGAGTCTCTAAAATCATCTAATTTAACACGAGGCATTTAGATAGAGCATTTAAAGACATACCCATGAATCAAGACCGAAAATTTAACTGAAAAAACGAAGACCCAGATAGAGTAATTGAAAATTTAGAACAAGGGGATGGTAATTATTATCATGTAAATTCATATGGTTACCTTTTCAAGGGCTTTAACTTCAACAACGGTTTTGGTATCGAGAGCCATGAGACTCTCTTTGATAGACTTGACCACTTCCTGCGGCGTTTTAGGCCTCGAAACCTTAAAGAACGAGAACGACATGATATACGATGATGATCGTTACAGAATGTTGGGATGAAACGAAAATGGTGGTGGTTTTTGTTCTATTGATTTCAATTACTCATCATCGTAATTATGATCTATGAGATCGTCATCATAACCAATAATTAACCCAGATAGCAATAGCATCCAAGTGGGTTCAAGGGTTATTTTCCTCTTTTTCCTTATTTGTTTTTACACCTATATCAAACCTTTTATTTTTATTTTATAACTTTAATTTGTATGTACTCTCAATACAAAAAATTCCATAAATTATGATTCATAATATTATAATTTTATAAATAGTTATAATAAATATAAAATATTATTTACTAGTTGTAATTAGTTTTGAGTTTAATTAAAAACTGGAATATGTTTGTCTACAGAGTAGTGTACAAATTTATGTTGTCACGTTCTTTTTAATTTTTTGACCTTATTAGTAGAAAATATTTGTTTATTGTCCCTCGAAAATTTACTTTTGGCACTCCATCATGTGTAGTAAGGAAAGTACTAGAATCCAACATTTCAAGATGAATGTCGCAGAAGGGAAATAATCTGTAGAAGTTTAGCATAGTTAATGGGCATGTGATATGACTAAATAATTTTGTAGAGAGAGGCTTGTTGATAATCGTCATATTTATAAAAAAAGAAATATTTGTTTTAATAAATATTAATTTTAGTTTTTAATTTAATTTTAATTATTTTTTAAAATTATTACTCTCCATTTTATATCTATTTTATATTTATAATGATAAAAATATGTTGATGATTAGTACTAACTAATAAGAATAATTTAATAAAATTGTAATTATGTTTCTTTAGTTTATTATATTTTAGTAGTTAGTGTAAATTGATCAAATACAATGAATATTGCGAAATGAATGAATAATTATTATTTATTAAGAAGCACATAAGTATATAATTATTAGTTCAAAATAATCAATAAAATTAAAATTAACGGTGAATCAACATTTAACTCTAATTATATGTCATGTTAATAAACTCTAATCATGTTATGTGTCGTCAATTTTTGTATTGTTATTTTATTAATTTGTGATAAGGTATATATAATATTATTTTTTAAATTAATTATCTGACTTTCTTTTTTATGATTAATAAATGTTATACTCAATTTACTTTTTTATTTATGTTCGTCAAAAAGATTATTTCTATATTGCAACAGATGAATCTATTTTCTAAATTATTCTCTGAGAGAAATAAATAAATGTTCTCATTTATTAACACAATTTGGTTACAATATTCTTTTTTTTATCAAACGGTGCACCTACATTTTTCTTTGTTAGATTTCATTTCTGATGTATGATATCTAAGTTATCTCAATTTTTGTTTTAGTTAATATAATTCATTTTTAATTAAAAAAAAAGGCTTTCTCCCTCCTCACTCATTCCTAATTTATCACCACCAAAAATGGTGGTTTTGAGTCATTTAATTGGCTTAGATTCACTCTTATGTATCATTTCTTCTCACTTTTTTATTTAAGTTAATAGTTTTTTACGTTGATATAATTTTTTTGTGATTTCTCCATCCAATTGCAGTATTGTTTTGTTAGTCGTTTTGATGCGACATTGTTCGTTTGATTTAGATTAACAGACAAACTTTAATCTATTACATATTCAATCAATTACTTGGTCATCAACACTATATATTTTGAGGCTTGGATATTCTAATTGCTTAATTTATGTTACATCGTAGATATTTTACTATTTTATATTATCAACTTGAATGTTATGATATTGTTCGCATATTAATGTTGAGTAAATTTAACAACGTTAAATTTGTGTTGTTTCTTATCCAGTTTATCAATCGAAATGAATGGATATTTTTATCCTTTAAAAAACATTTTTTATGATTTTATTTTTTGGGTACAAGAGATGGCAAAATGGCCCAAAGAAAATAAAAACTAAGGAATTAAACAAACAATTCTAGGTATGTAAGATCCAAAAACATCATAAAAAATAATTCTGAAGTTCATATGGAGGAGTCTAAAAAATATAAACTTTAAAAGACTAGAAATTAACTTAAGTTAACAATCCAATATGCGTTTTATTATCTACCAAGTGTGATTAATTCAGATGTCAATTTAATATCACAAACTATTGAATGCGACAAACCAGATGTCAATTTAATATCACAAACTATTGAATGCGACAAACCAAAGTAAAAAAAATTCACTTAACTTACAATCCTAATTACAAAATCAACTAAAATTTTATAATCACATTCCACAATAAAATGCGGAATATGTAGATTATGCGTCAACTAAAGATCATAATACATTATCCACATAAAAGACATGATGAGCCACAATCTTTTGAACTTAACGCTCTAACCATCTCTTATATGAATATCTCATTTTGTCCATCATCGCAGTTGAGTTTGATTCGTCCAGTAGAAGGTGACTTCAATCCAAAGAAAATGGTATCTCACTACTATAAACCACCAAACGTTGAAAATTTCTATATCTTTTTGCCATCTTGATAATGGAATGTATCAGGTCAACATATTGATGAGAGTCTTCCTCACAAATGGATTTATTCGTCCACATATAAAAGCATCATGAAATCACCATATAAAGAAAGAAAGTCTCTATCATCTATAGTAGCACCACTCCAATGATTATGATATTCTTAAAGATTTAATCCTACAATCTAAAGTAAAAAAGTCAGTAGTATTAATAATGAGTTATTATCATATATTCAAGTAATAACTACAATATAAATCCTTACTTTATCATCATTAATCAACTAAATAAACGAGGATATACATATTCTTAAAAAAGAAAACAGATTATTTCATAAAAAGAAAAAAAAAACTAGATTCTTAAAAAATAGTTAAAATGATTCTTCTTCCTTTTGAATTATTAAAAAAGAAAAATGATTCTTCTCCTGTTTAAGAAAAAAGAAATGATTCATCTAATCTAAAACACACTTCGAATTTATGAAAAAAGTATATTAGTTTCACTCGGTGGCGCATAAAATAATATATACCATAACCATAGCCACAAAACACCGAACGTGACGCAAGTGTGTGGATCTGATTTATGTACTCTCTGGTTCCCAACTTCAGCTTCAATTTCAATTCTTCAATTTCAATCATAACCGATTCAATCAAATGAAAGGTCACGATTGGATCAACACGTGTCTCCCCGACGAGTTAATCGTCGAGATCTTCCGCCGCCTCGATTCCAAATCAACCCGCGACTCCTGCTCCCTCGTCTGCTCTCGATGGCTCCGCCTCGAACGCCTCACCCGAACCTCCATCCGCATCGGCGCCACCGGTTCCCCCGACCTCTTTGTTCAACTCATCGCTTCCCGTTTCTCCAACGTCACCACCGTTCATATCGATGAACGCCTCTCCGTTTCCCTCCCCGTTCAACTCGTCAGTGCAATCACCAATTCTCCATTTTCATTTCCAATTTCAATTTATTTTTTTAATTTTATTTTTTTTATCAATTTTTGTTTTGATTAGGGGAGAAGACGTGTAACCGGCGACAATTCTTCGGGTTCGTCGTTGAAGCTTCATTACGTTAACCAGAAAAATGGCTCTTCTTCTGAGGAGAGTTATTTTGATTCGCTTTGTTTGTCTGATATTGGATTGGATGCTCTCGCTGATGGATTTCCTAAACTCGAGAAATTGAGGTTAATTTGGTGTTCTAATGTCACCAGTGATGGATTATCATCACTTGCTCGGAAATGCGCTTCTTTGAAATCCTTGGACTTGCAGGTTTTTCTCATATTGAAGGAAACTAATGTTTATTTGTTTCCTTTTTACAATAATTCATTTCCTTGCAACACTTATAACCTGTTTAGGTTTAGCCATGTTGTGCAATCAGATTAATGAAGGTGGTTTTTTTAGGAAAGTCAACTTCTCGTATAGGGAAAATTGTTTATGGTTATTATTGATTGGCTAGGCTAATGTATGTAGATGGTTTGAATTGAAATTTAAGCTTCTGTAGTGTATTAAGGCCAAAAGGGCGAGAGTTCATGTTTTTAGAAGCATTAGGAGCCTGTTTAGATTTGCTTATTTGAGCTTATCTACTAGTATTAACACATAACACCTTTGCGACTCTTTCAGAGAGCTTATGGAAACAACTTATGACATGTTTATAAGCCATTTTCAGCTTATTTCCATAAGCTCTTCAGGGTAGCTTATAAGAAAACAATGACTTATTTTTTTGTTATAGGAATAGCTGATACATTAACACTTATAACATAAGTGCTTAATTAAGCCCCTTATCCAAATAGGGGACTAGAACATGAGACACTCAGGCTCATTTTGCCTATCAATGCTTCATTTGTGTTGCTACTCTAACAATATATAGGATTCTAGAAGATAATGGTATGAATGATGCATGCTTATTGCTATAACTACTGAGATTTTCCTTTAGGGTTGTTATGTGGGAGATCAAGGCTTGGCTGCTGTTGGACAGTGTTGCAAGCAGCTTGAAGATTTGAATCTGCGTTTCTGTGAAGGCTTAACTGATATGGGTTTGGTCGAATTAGCCTTAGGCGTGGGGAAATCATTAAAATCTCTTGGTGTAGCAGCTTGTGCCAAAATAACTGATATCTCAATGGAAGCTGTAGCATCGCACTGTGGATCCCTTGAGACCTTGTCTTTGGACTCTGAATTCATCCACAATCAAGGGGTGCTTTCTGTGGCAAAAGGATGCCCGCATTTGAAAGTTCTAAAGCTGCAATGTATTAATCTTACAGATGATGCTTTGAAAGCCGTAGGCGTTAGTTGTTTGTCTCTGGAGTTATTGGCTCTATATAGTTTTCAGAGATTTACCGATAAGTGAGCTGCTTTTTCATGATTGCTTTTTGAGGAATTTACTTCATTTGACAATGTTTGAAGTTGCACAAAATCACAAACAATGATTATCTTTATTTGTTATAAAATGTTATAATATAGGATGCACCGAATTTAGTACAAATTGAAAATTCTTTTCTTTTGAAATGACTGGATCGACCATTTGCAGGGTCGATCAATTTAAAGCAGATGTTCTAATAATCCCTCTTTCCTGATTATTTTTTAAAATCGTGTGTTTAAATTTTTAAAGAGCTGCAGGCTTTGGGTTGTATTTGGGCACATTATTAGTTTTACAGTCAACAATTTTCTTCCCGGTATAGTTAGTAATATTCCTCCTTTTATTAATGTTCCATTCAGGGGTTTGCGTGCTATTGGAAATGGATGTAAGAAGTTAAAGAATTTGACTTTAAGTGATTGTTATTTCCTAAGTGACAAGGGCTTGGAAGCAATTGCTACTGGGTGCAAGGAACTTACTCATCTCGAAGTCAATGGGTGCCACAACATTGGAACTTTGGGACTTGAATCTGTTGGGAAATCATGCAAGTATGTTTTTATCTAAGTGAAACTGTAATTATCCTATAAATGCATGGACAGAAATGCATAAAACTGGAAGATTTATAATCCATGTTATGGCTCTTTTTTAAAATATTAGCCTGTGATATGGCCATAATGTTTGATGACATAAGTTCTATAATGTTCAATTTTTCCATCAGTGATGCTAATCTCAGCTCTTTATTGTGCAGGCATCTCTCTGAGTTAGCATTGCTTTACTGCCAAAGAATTGGTGATCTTGGGCTTCTTCAGGTTGGAAAGGGTTGTCAATTCTTGCAAGCTCTTCACTTGGTAGATTGCTCAAGCATTGGAGATGAAGCCATGTGTGGTATAGCTACTGGCTGCAAGAATTTAAAGAAGCTTCATATCCGTCGCTGTTATGAGGTGCTCCATCTGTATTCATGTTTGATTTTTTACATGAAAATGTCATTCTCTATGTGTAGCTTTTTTAGCTTCGAAAATGTTTTTTTGGGGGGCTGACTTTCAAAATGCATTCTGCGCATTATAAACTAGGATAACGGTGTTATTCATTTTGGCTAGAATTAATTCTGGAACGCATTACTCGTGATTCTACTAATTTGTCTTTATGATATTTAAATATTTCAAATTAATTAACTTTTCACTTGGCGACTTCACAGTTCACCCTCATATATCATTTTACCTCAACATAGTCCAAGCAAAACTTATGCTTACAGATTTATTTTTAGGTAAAAATTTCAAATGCAGAACTGTTTTTCGAAAATTAATTTAATCTGTCATAACTATTTCATTTAACATGCATTTTTGTCAATTTATTGTACCGAAGACCTCTCAAATAACCATCTCTCTAACCATAACGTTGAACGCAAATCGTTAATGTGCTCCATAAAGGATCCCGGCTGCTACCCGAGTTTGATCTCCAGTGATTGAACAATGCCCGGCCAGATTTTAATTACCTCCCCCGACCGGACTGGACACAAATTAGTTCAGGGGCCCTTTTCTTCTGAGATACCGGGGGTGAATGAAAATAGTTATCTCTTTCTCTCCCCACCAAGATAGTCGAATTTGCGATTTAGATTTGTATAGTCATGATTTTTGAATCTCATGCTAGAATGCAATTTGATAGGATAGTATAGAGTAGGTGATCTTGCCTGTGAATCATGTAAGTCAAGTAATCAATATGATTTTGAAAGAAGACTCAATTTTCCAAAAACTCCTATATTCAACCTTATTATTCGTGTTACTAATCCATGATTTGTAATCTCTTATCCTCCTTCCATTCGTTTGTAAGATCTCCGATTTTGACTAACTCTTATCCCCCACTCAATTCCAATAAAAGAAAGAAAAAGGATTTGCTTTTGATGCTTTCATCACTTGCATTTGCAGTGCTTTGATCAAGGTTCCTTATTTGTTGAATAACAACTTGCCTTGCATCTTTTGTTCTGAATTTTAAGCCAACAGATAGCAAGTTGCTCCAAAGAAGGAGGGATAGGGTACATAGTATATACATTGTATTAAAGAATAAAAATGATTCAATTAAAGAATAAAAACGGTTTACTGAATAATCTGTAACTACACGTCGGCGTTTAAAAAGAGGAATAAATGATACCTTTTTTTACCAAGATTATACCCAATTGCAAGTTAATTGTTGCACTAGTCCGATGCTCACTCCTCCCTTTTAAGGCTACATGCTATGCCTTGTTATTTAGGTTTTTCGCATAAGATGCTTCACTGTGTTTAATTCTTCTTTACTTATTAATTATTATCCACTCTTGTTCCTTCTTTAGACTATGATATGATCATATGATTGAATTATTCATGTTTATATTTCTTCTTTCTCAACTAAAATATATATAATATATAATTTAGTTCTTCTGTGTAAAATGCTTGTATTCCCAATTTCCCATGTGCACTCTCGTTTTTCTTCTTTCTCGATTAAAATAAATATTTATTATATATCCAATTTAAGCAGTAAACGTATCTCTATTATTCAACTAAGTTTTATGTTTGATCTTTATACATTTTTGGCTTTGTCCTGGTGTTATCCGCTTTCTTTCCCCTGTAACAGATTGGCAACAAGGGGATCAGTGCTGTTGGTGAGAACTGCAAGTCGCTAACTGATCTTAGCATTCGATTCTGTGACAGGTAAGACCTTATTCACAGCTTTCTTCATCTCCATTGAAATTCTCAGATACATGGATTCTATTATTTTATTGTTATCATTAGAGAAATATTTGCAACAGGCTTTTGAAATATTTTGCATGGTTGGTTCATTTTTCAAAAGCTCAATTTAGTTCCATCATAAATTGATCGCTTTTTATAAAATGTGTTGACTTTTTCGGAAATGTATTAATCATAATATGTTGGTTCAAGTGTGTCAAAGAATGTCTTTCTTTATCATTCCTATTATTACCGATGTCAGATAATTCATATTACATCTTTTTCTTTTTTAGTTTGTTTCTAAATTGATTGGCTAGCTCTCGATAACTTCTGAGCATCTTCTGTATTTTTATCGTGGATTATGTCAACCTTAACTGCTTTGGTAATTTGCTAGGGTGGGGGATGGGGCCCTTATTGCTATAGCTGAGGGCTGTTCCCTTCATTATCTGAATGTTAGTGGTTGCCACCAAATTGGAGATGCTGGAGTGATAGCCATTGCAAGGGGTTCCCCTCAACTCTGTTATCTGGACGTGAGTGTACTGCAGGTGTGTTTTTAAGTCTCTCCTTTATACCCAAAGTGATGTAGTTTCTTTAAGAGAATGATATTTTGACACAAATTTGACCACAATTTAGATTATTAACACAACTAAAATATGTGGTCAAGATTGATTCTTCTCTCAGCATTAAAAAAACTTACTCAATAGATGTCCCCTCCTATACATTATGATACCAAACTTTTCTTTGAGGCTTATATATCAGCATGGATGCTGTTGTCTAAAGTGAGGAAGATCAGTAAAGTGGTAGAAATAGTTTTCTCAATTGTCTTGTGTATTGCTCATGTTCAATCTATATGAATGAGCCCAAGTTTGTACACAAGAATATATGAACTGGTCAACTTATATGCTGCTAGTATAAACTAATGTTGTCTTGCAATTTTATTGTTATGCTTTTCCTTTTCATTGCATTGCTTAATTCAACTGCAGAATTTGGGCGATATGGCTATGGCTGAGTTGGGAGAACACTGTCCATTGCTTAAAGAAATAGTACTTTCTCACTGCCGTCAAATAACAGATGTTGGTTTAGCCCATCTTGTAAAAAGTTGCACCATGCTAGAGTCATGCCACATGGTTTATTGCTCTAGCATAACTTCAGCTGGTGTGGCCACCGTGGTTTCTAGTTGTCCCAACATAAAAAAGGTTCTTGTTGAGAAGTGGAAGGTTAGCCAGCGGACCAAGCGCCGGGCAGGCTCTGTCATATCCTACTTGTGCGTGGACCTTTAGACTTCCTTTGTTACATAATATATAGATATATACATATCGTCCAGGTTTTTACATTTTGGTGTGTGAATATAAATAAACTTGTAACACTATGGCATGGCTGTATATGTTTCCACTCAAACAGAAGTTTTGTTCCCTTAGTCAATAAGGTTTTACTGCTACTAATTGTCATATTTTAGCCTCATGAACACTCCAGAGACCTTGTCGTAGGAGTGCCAAGGGGGTAGGAACCAATCAATAGGCCTAGTTAAATATGTGTTGTATTGATTTATGGATAGATATAGCTGAAGAAGTCTATCGACTCTGATATTGATGTAACACAACTTTGTTAAAGGAAAATAAATACCTGCGTTGATTTGATTTACCTAGACTCCACCTTGTGCTCGACTGTAGTAGTTTTTATATCTTCAGTTCCATAAATTATATTGCCTATAAAAAAGTTTGTTCAATCACTGGAATTTTAGCTGAAGAAGGAATTTTTTTACAGGTTTTGTGTTGGGGGTAGTTGCATGTTTATACTGTTGTTCTTTTGACTCACCATTGTAGTTTTCAGTTATATATACACTATGTACAAGGGAATAAATTTTTTGTTTTGGTTTGTTACACTGTTGTATTTTTTCACTCACCATTGTAGTTTATCCCTAGGTAGTTAATTTCAGTGTTTTCCGACAAGATCCCGCTGTTTCAATGTGTAGTGTCTGACTGCGATGGCATGGTTTGCGACAGCGTGAAACAAGAACCCGACGAGATTCCACTATCCCGACATAGTTATCTTTGATTTCTATGTTAAAACATGGATTTGAGTTGAATATTTAGTTAATTTATTCCTCTTTTTTCAAGACTTCAATATGCATCACCTTTATTTTCTTGAATTTTGTTGGTATTTTAATGTATGTTTTGACTAAGAGTAAGACTTTAGATTTTTATTACTAATTATGAATGTTTCAGATATGGATTCATTTGTTAATTTTGCATTAAATATAAGTTTATATAGTATTATTCATATACTTTGTCTAAAAATTAGCAGTTATCTCGCCTATCTCAAAACATTTATCTCACTTTTGAGGTTGACCGCGACTCACCACTATCTGAGATTAACTACTTAAATTTATCCTTTAGACATAGCCGAAACTGGCATTCTAAATGGTAGTTCTCTTATGGATAATTAGGATGGTTTTCTGGAGATTTTTTTAATCTCAAATCTGTATTTGAGTTTCTGTTTCTGTCGTATTAGATTTTTCATCAAATGACCATGGAAAAATAGTTAGGAAGATTAACTTGTTACGCAATTATATGTGAAGAAGAAACTTGCTTACAGAAAATTAAATTGCCATTGTTATTCCAATTCCAAAACACTTGATTACGTTGTAGTGCATTGGTAAGCACTATTAGAGAGGAGTGGTTGCGTGGGTTTAAACCCACGACACTGATGTGTAAGTGTTGGCCACTAGGCCAATAGCAAAATTAAAAAAAAAAAAAAAACTTGATTAATTAGAGTTCCCCCAATTAAATTAATTTTTGAACTTTTAATTAATTTTTTGATGTAACTTTTAATTCTTTTTAGTGAACTTGTAATTGTGGTATGTGAAACAAATTGGGTTTTTTTGGATATAGAGTCTTAGAATTTTAGTATGTCAATATTAGCTAAATATAGATATAGTATTGGCATGTAAAGCTATTGATCATCATATTGTTTACCTCACTGGGATTGCATACACCATGCGCATTGGTTGGATTTTATGCAAAAATTCTTATCATCACATGTTACTACTATTTCAACTTTTATATACTTTTCTTTGTTAATATTTTTGGTAATAAACTTTTTAGCAATTTTTTATTCCATTTTCAACTCATAAATGTAAGTGCTTATGTTTTACCCCTGTCCCTCCAAAGAGGTTACGAATTGGTGGTACAAAACAAGTCAAACTAGAAGACAGGCAAATAACTTGCAAACATATTATAATGTTTGGACATCGAAGGATCTTTTTTACCTAAGTTATTTTTTACAGGATCTTTTACCCAAGTTAAATCCAACTTTTGAAAATGTAAAAAGTCACTACTCAGTATACATATCTAGAAGAGGACCATATTCATAGATGTCCTAAACAAAACATTTTTAATATTCAATGTTTTAATGATTTCTTTTACACCTTTGTAGTGTTTTTTTAAATATAATACTAAGTGGTAAGAAGGGGGCACTTATCCTGCAAGACACAAGCATTATTCACTCCACGTTATGCATAAATAACATATATCAACATTTAGAATGATTATATGATATCTGTATTAGGATTTACTAATCTTATTCTTAGTATCAATCCTTACAGACAGCTCTCTAAACAATTCTTAATACATTGTAGAAGATTCTTGTCTCCATACGTACGGATTAACTAGTAGAATTAGATAAACTTTTTACCCCACAGAGAGAATCTTAGTAGCTAGCAGTGAAAAAGTTAACTGCAAAAGCAAAAGGCCATGCGTATGATGCATGCCATATATTTTGAGACAGCTGTGAACAAGTTGGTTAATAAAATCAAGAAAGAAATCTAATACTAATAGCTTCTAGATCAAACAAAGAAAATTAATTAGTATTAGGATATTACTAATTTTGATATATGCGCATGCCCAACTTACCTTGTTGTTTTTTCTGATTAACATAGTAGTTACTTTATTAACTAGTATTTCTTTTTTATATCATAAATCAAACTCAAGATTTTTTTCAGGTAATACTTCATTGTTAGCCATAAAATAGTAATAAATTAAATAATTAATAATAAGGATTAAGAGTTCCAAGACACTTGCTAAATCTTTTTCAATGTCCAAGAGATTTTCCAAAGCTATAAACTAACTTGGAGTCGGGGAATTAGAAAGTTCAATTAATGAAACAAAATATAATATATATTAATTAATCATAAAATACTATAAGGTTTATGAAGAGTAGAGAAAGTATGGTGCAGAGGAAACATGATGGCCTCCACTAAAAGACAATTTTAGTCGTTAAATATATGAATTAATGTATTGAAATTCTAAATTAGTATTTTTTTTATTAGTAATTTTTTTAATTAAATTAATCTATAAATAAATATATTTAAAAAATTAAATTAATTAACTAAAGATGCGTTTGTTTTGTTTTCAATTTGAATGGAAGCAGAAGCACAAGGGAATTAATGATGTGGAATGATATGAATCTAGTAACCCCTTTTTCGAGATTGATTTTTCTCTCCTTTCAATCTCACTGCTCTGCCATTGCCAGGTCATCCTAAAAGTTCTCTCTCTTTATAATGTCTTTATTTTATTTTATTTTATTATATTATTATGGGGGAACTTCTATTTTTTAAGATAGAGATTAGCCACTTCGAAGCTTACATTATTATTACTATTATTATTATTTTTGTTTCAACAAATCTCAGCACAACTACGAGGAATGATTCTTGTACAATCCATCCTTCACAACAACCAACTTCATTCACTACTAACGAGTTACTTCTAATTTTCAACCTAATATTACTAATACTCATTACAAGAAAACGTTCATTTTATAGCTAAATTTACAAATATTTTATAATCAAAAAAAATCTCATAAATTAGTGGTAAAAAAGATTCTCATAAATACAAAAATTTAAACTTATTTATGGCTGAAAAAACTCTCACAAAATTATTCAAAAATATTCAAAATATTTGACTTATTTAAATTAAAAATATTATTATGTTAATATATTTGACTTATTTAAATTAAAAATACTTTTGACTTTCAAAATATTCAAAAATACTATTAAAAAAAAGTTAATATATTGATTTAAAATTTAAATTAAATATATTAATTATTTGACTATTTTATGTATAATTTTAATTTTAATAGATTTTATATCTACAAATTTCTCAAATGAATGATAAAATAGGTATATATTTATTATGTTCGATTATTAATCAATCTAAAGATACTTGATTGAATTTTAAAAATTAATTGTAGTTTTGGTTAACAATTTTGAAACCAGTTTCTCTATTTTAGAAGGGTCTTGAGGGTATATGTTAAGTATTCCTAAAAAATATTATATATAATTTTCCAGAAAAAAGATACATAATTTTTAATGTAAAATTTATATTTTTAGTATAGTAGTTTGTGCCCTTAGGGCAAAAGTTATTGTTTTCCATTTTAAAAATCAAGATTTTTTTTCTCTCTCCTATATTTTTGTACCTAAAATTGATTTGACATATTTTAAATGATATGACATTATTTATTATTTATATATTATTAATTAAATTATACAAATAAATAATTTCATAAATCGAAATCGAAGTTGTTAGAAGATTTTATTGCAATTTTATGCATTAATAATTCAACATCATTGTATTATATGTCATATCATTTAAAATATATTACATTACAGTTTTTTAGTTAAAAAGTCTAAAGAAAATATTAAAATTGTGATATTTTAAAATATAAAGATCAATTTTACAAATTAATGAAAATAGAATTAGAAAAATTTTAAAATTGAATTGGAAACCTCACCATACCTTGTCGCATGTTGGCGGACTGGTCCGTCAATAAATTGATGTGTTCATATGAAAATATAGTCTATTAAAACTCAAGAAAAACAATAATAAACCTATGTTATTAATTAAATAAAAACAAAAACTAATTAGACGAGTTAATCTATTCATAACTTTTTTCCAGCTTCTACGAGTTTGGTCATGAATAAATCTTAATTTTTTGAGTTAGGTCAAGACGAGTTTAAAGATTATAAATTTCAATTTTCTGAGATAGATCAATCTGTTTCACTTCACCCACGTGCATTCATCCTACAAATTTCTTAAGCATACATTAAAAATATCATATTATATCTTAAAATATAATATAATTTAATTGAAATTTTAGTTCATTAATATATTTTAATTAGACTAACCAGTCATGTCGAGCTTTCAAATATATAGGTTAGGTCTAATAATTAGCTTATAACAGGTAACACATTGGTCTAATATATAAGTTAATATATTTCCTAATGAGCTTTGATTTTTTTAGACGTAATTATAATTGTAGGTCATTTATTTTTATTAATTTATGAAATTGATTTATCTATTTAAAAATCTGACAATTTTTGGTATTCAGTATGATTTTTTAGCTAAAAAATAACGATGCGATATACTTTGAATAATGTAACATATTATAGATGATATAAAATATTAATATTCATTAAATCGCAATAAATTTATTTAAAATTTTAACTTTAACTTTATAAATTGTTCATTTTTATAAGTTAATTAATGTCATATAAATAATTAATACATTTAAATGATTTTATATCATAAAATTATATGACACAATATTATTTAAAATATATCAAATTATTATTTTATAATTCAAAAATCTAAAAAATAATTAAAACTATCGATTTTTAAAATCAATATCAATTATATAAATTGATAAAAATAAAAAAATGCAATTAATTTTTTTTCCTGACGATACTTTAGTTACAAAACATAGCAACCTATACGATTTTCAGTCCTAGTGCACACACTAATGATGTCCTGCTCAACTTGCAGGTCACATCATGTTTGTAGAGAAAGATTAGAAAAAGTTTTATCAAAGCTACCAAATTAATATTAGCAAGCCAAATAAAAGCAAGAGAAGGATATGCCTAGATACAAAATACTTGTTGAAAGAAAGGAATGAATGAAAGCACATCAATTAACCACTTTACATGGCTTCAAACTCTTCAATGCATGCACAATATGACCATTATTATTATTATAGCTAGGGAACCATATACATTTCCAAACTTTGAGTACCAGCCAGGTGGGCTCCTTTGTAACGATTTTACCAAATTTTGTGCGCATGATACAGTACCACTTCTAGGATGCTCATTAGTAGTCTACACTAAGTTATAAATAAATTTTCATAATACTTATTCGCAATCTTAAAAAAAAATCCAAATGGATTCATTGAAATCTAAACTGACACTGTCTACAATTTAATTATTTTAGCATTTCAATCATAGTTTTATTTCAATCAAATTATTTAAAGTTGTTAAACCGTAATTGAGAAATCTAACCAAATTAAACCGTCACTTAGAATTGCGGCCAAAATGTTTAGGGACACAAAAAAAAATCGTGAATTCAATCACACACAAAATTAAATTTATGTTGAATTTTTAAAACATAGCATATTGATCCCAAATTGTGTTATGTAGTAATGTAGAATATGCGCATGCAAACAAGTATGGCGGCTAAAACCCGCTTGTTCCTTGGCAACTGATGATGGCAATGTCTTGAAGTTAAGGGCTATGTGGGGACAACATGTCCTTCAAAGTCTCATTAACACTTGATACAAAGATGGACTGGACCCAAGTGTGCCATCAAGTTAGGATACATGCTAGATCATGTGTACCCATGTGGGGTACTCACATAGTGGGACCAATCATGGGTTTTATGTTTGCATTATTATGATGAATTAGGCTTAACAAATGAGGAGGGTCTTTGCTTTTTAGCTTGTATGAGGTTTAGAAAGGTGCTTCAACTTTTAGTGGGGTCAAATGTTAGGACTAAAGTATATGTTTGGTTTTACTTTTGTTAATTGATTTTGATATGTTTGATTATTTTTAAATATAATTTATTTTAGTTTTATAATTAATTTTAACATACTTTTACATTTGTTCAACTCAGATTTATGTTTAGTTTATTTTTACTTAAAATTGATTTAACAAAACTATTTTACTACAAAATGAATCACTAACTAACGAGGTCTCAATTCCAAATTTTAAATTTTCACTAATTTTCTAGAATATCATTAAATTTGCATGTTTAAATTGCTAAATCTTCACCAATAATGTTCTAAAAGGAGGACAATTTTGAGTATTTTGCCTCTCTGTTTTATCGGAAATGGATTCATTTATATTCAATTTTAGTAATTCTGAATCTCAATCCTTACTCTAATGTCTTGAATGAGAAAAAAAATGTTTAAAAATAAAGATAGATAATTTGATGGTTGAAATTAGAAACATGATCTTATCAAGTTTTTTTTCTACATGAGAGAATCTCTTATCTCTTTTACTATTGTATTTTTAACTTTCAACTAAATATGTCGTAAGTTGAATATAGTAAAAATCACCTTAATTAAAAATTAGATTATTGTCCTTAAATCCTAACTCAATTAACAAATATAGATATTGTTATGTTTGACGTTATTCAAAGATGCTTGAGATTTTGTTTGAAACTTTAGATTTAAAAAAGTTGAAGGTATGTTGTATGTTGTGATATTTGGTAGCGATTGTCTACCTTTCAATTTTCTATCTTTGGCGACTTTATCTCTTTCTAAACTACTATGTATGCTCGTGAATATTAGACTCCCTTGATAAATTTATTTTGTTCCTCTTAACGATTCTTTTTAAATTTCCAACAACATTAATTAATATTTTACTACAGTAAATGCTATAATGAAAAAATTAATCAATTCTCTTTCTTAAAGAATAAAATTATATTAAAAAAATTATATTAATTATCAATAAATCCAATACTACAGTCAACTTTTTTAATCATGACGATTTGTTCAATGGAATACTATATATAAAACGTAGATAGTATCGTTTTTCTCGTCTAAACAATTTTATTTTTATCACCATCATCTCTTAAGCTAGCAAGTTTTATAATTCAATTTCGTTTTGAGAGTTTGTTTGAAACTTTTTTAACAAGATTTGATATGACATATATAATGTTTTTTTGAAAAAAACATTTTTCTAAATATAAGTGATTGTGATGTAAGGATGTAGTTATGTATCAAATGTGATTAATGGTTTCACATTTAATGTAAAAGTGAATGTTAAACCTATGTAAGTGAGATTATTTATATATCAAAATTTCTTTAGATTTTAGGTGGATATATAGCGTACAATCTAGTTGTGTGGTTGCTTTTAATTTAAATGACGATCTTTCAAATATCTTTATAATTCGATAGGAATACCAAAATCAATGATTTAATGTTATCGTTTACTTATATCGAAATTTTTTCTGACAATAGTCAGTTCGAGACCAAACTACATTACTCCTTGAGGAGGTTTAGACCCCTCTGAATTTTTAGCATTAATCTAATAATCTATTAATTGTTGAAAGGTTCTTAAGTTTTATTTAATCATATAGTTATTATCTAATACTCTAACGTAATATTTTTTGAATATTTTTGGGTATTTTTTACATAATAAAAAATAAACTTTATTTTTCTTGAACAATTAAAATAATGAACAAATGATATAATGAAGAAAATGCTACCCAATGTTTTATGTCATTAGGCATGAATATGCAAGTAAATAAAATAAATTTAAAATCAGTTAAATGTGTGATTTTTTAAATTAAGTTTTTATTTGTAATTCTTTTATTTTTATATTTAATAAAAATAATACATTTTTAACTTTATTCATATATTTTTTTTAATCTTGATTCCAACTGGTCTAAACTTCTAACTCCGTCTCTAAAGATAAAAAATTTATTGATATTGACCCTAAAAAAAAAAAAGAATATATAGACTTACACTTAAAATTTAAATTGTTAAGATGTTAAACAAGAATAATAAAAGTCTCACATTAAAAAATATATATATAAAATAAATATTAAATCTTATACAAGTGAATAAATTAAAAGTTTTAAATAAAGATGGAGTGATGACTAAAAAGTGTGCAAGAAAAATGTAGTAAGGAGAAGTGTTTGTGGTTGGGAATTGGTAATTGGTTTGGGTTGCGTGTAAGAAAGCGAATGTGTGGACAAATAGTGAGATGATAGTGTTTGAGTTTGGTGTATTGCGCATGCATTTCAAAGATGTAGCTGCCACCCACAACCATAAGATTCATTCATGACGCCATACATTTCTACCTCTTATACATTGCAAATATTTTTATTCTCAACTCACATTTTTTCATCATTGCCTTTCTAATTTACCAATATCCTTTTTCCTATAATGCACATTGTAGCCCACTAGCTTCACTATCTTTAATTTCTATTTTTGTTCAAAATTAGTGACACCTTTTATATCCGTAATGTAAGTTTCATTATGTTGAATTAATTTATTATTCATAATATAATCTTCACTACAACTACTAAGTTGGAAGTTAAGGAGATCATCTACAATATATGATGGAGAAGTTAGTTTTAACTGTCGGCATAGACAAACTTCTTTTAAAAGACCATATAGCACTAATTACCCTTCAAAATTATTGTTACTTCTATATCAACACTAGCTAGTTAAACATTATCATCAATCTAGATCTTTATGTTCAAATAAGTTACATTAAAGAGAGTTTGGATAATCCGTATAAGGAAGGTGGCACTATTAGCACTTAATGTTGTCCACATAACTTATTTTATAATTTTTTAATTATAATGCTTAATGAACATTATTCTTCCATCCGACACTTAAAGAAAAATATTAAATAAATTCTACTAACAATTTTATATTATTACATTTTGATTATATTTATTTATTTTAATAAAATTCATTGAGTGGGACATGCAAAAAAGCGAAGAGATAATTGTTTTGTTAGCGATTATTATCCATATACACTTATATTTTTTAGTCTACAATAGATGTGTTTATTTGTTATGGTACTAAACACCTCTATTATAAATGCCACGAGATCTCACTCAATAAATTATATTAAAATAAATAAGTATTATTGAAATATAATGATATAAAATTATTGATATGACATATTTAATAATAAAAAAATTAGGTATTAGGTTGGAGAAAATAATACTTATTGAATACTATAATAAAAAATTATAAAATAAATAGTGTACATAAACGAAACTTGTTTAAATCTATGAAGTTATATCGTGAAAGCTACTAATTAAAATGTATTTTTACAAAATATCATTGTACAATGTCTAATTTTTTATGTTGAAATATCATGGCTGATTTTAAAAGGAAATTTTCATCTTAATAATGATGAACGTTATTTAAGTATTTTATAACCCAAGCTTTTAAGAGTAATCCTTTGGAAGACAAAAAGAATCCTCTATAGTTTAGATGGGTGACACATGGTTAAGAAATGTGCATGCAAGCATATATAAAAATACAGAGAAATTAAAGAAATCTATAAAATAATTATAATGTCACCTTGCTACATGAAACTGCATGAAGAATAAAAATTATGTTAGTGATTTTCATTTCACGTACGGACCTCCCTCCCCAATTCAAGGATATTCTAATTATTTTCCTGCCACGCCTACTTTCTTTTGTTTTTTCCATCTGCTTCTTTCATAACTATCATCTACTGCAAAATATTAATATTAAAAAATTATTTATTTATTTTTATTATTATTATTATTATTATTATTATTATTATTATTATTATTATTATTATTATTCAAACTCCAAATATTGGATGCTATTTTTTTGGGCAAGTCAAGTTTTTGGTTAATTAACACTTGGTCTCCAAGCAGTAAACAAAATGTCTTAATCAACTGTGGTGTTTACACTTTTCTATTATGCAGTGACCATTATTCAATTAATTAATCGTGTGTATGCTCACATTAATCACACAAAGTTCTCTAATTAGTGATTGTGACTTTGTATTCAAAGGTCTCTCATTTAACTTTTTTGTTTACAAAATGATCTGTTTTCCTCTGTTTTAATCTAGTGATATAGCTCTAATTAGTTAATTAATTAATTAACATGTTTTAATTAATTAACCAATCTACATGATTCATAATTACATTGTCTTGTAGAACAACAATACAAGTGTATATATCTAGCTAGGCTCTAGCATTGTTTTATGATTATGTTTCTATTTTATTAGAATTATCATTAATATAGTTAGGTTGAATGCTGAGTCATGAGATCAAATTCACAAGTTCTTGAACTCCTACAAAATCTCAAGTTTCTTTGTCATTGTGAAAAGAAGTGTATATATGATATGGTTTCAACACAATTATTTCTGTCACTTATCATAAGTTTAACCAATCATTCTGGTCAAATTAGTGCCAACATATACTTCCATTTTTCAATTTTTTTAGTTACAAAATAGACATTAAACCAACATTATTTACCAAATGAAAAAAACAAATTTTTTGAAACATTAAATTTATTTCCCTAAAACTTTTAAATTCTACTAATAATATATTGGTGTCAGTAGAAATAAATTCAAACCCCTCAAAATCTTATATTCGAGTTTTCTATAAAGAAAAAATTATGATTTAATTGAAAGGAAAAACTTTATTAAAAGTATTCAGTCAAATTTTCTGTTACATCTTATCTATATCAACAATAGCAATAAATATTTCACACCAATAATATAATTAAAAAAAAAACTTCTAAATTGTTAACTTCCACTTTTCATGTAGTAACTATTTAAGTATACTTTAATTCCTAATATAGTATTAGTTAAGAGAAAATGCAAAAAATCTCTGTTTATATATATTCTTAATCTTATGTAATATTGGAAAGTGGAAACTATGAAGAGCTAGCTAGAAGTCTATAAAATAAGCAGTGATTAAAAAAGTTATGATGAGCATGACCAATATTAATTCTGTTTTGCTGTTGCTGTCTCTGATATTTAAGAAGATTGAGCTAAAAATAAAAAAAATAAAAAAAAAAATAAAAAAAACACAGCAAAATTGTTTCATATCATAATCACATTCACTTCATTATGCCTAAAATCATGATTCTTGGTTTCATCACCCGCATGCTCTCTTCTCAAACCTCACACTACATTCTCACTCTTACTACTCACACACACCTATAAATTCCAACCACACCCCCCTACCTTTTCCTCACCAAAATCAGTCTCACCTTATTCCCAAAATGGCATTATCTGGTTTTGAAGGGTTTGAAAAAAGGTTGGAACTTCATTTCTATGATCATAATCCAACCATTAATCACCAACTTGGTCTAAGAAAACTTGAGTTTGAATCCATTCAACAAATCCTACAAGCTGTTCAATGCACAGTTGTTTCAGCAGTTGGAAACTCTTACTTTGATTCCTATGTTTTATCAGAATCAAGTCTCTTTGTATATCCAACAAAGATCATAATCAAAACTTGTGGAACCACACAACTTCTCAAATCAATTATTCCATTAATCTACTTTGCAAATAATCACTTAAACTTCACACTCTCCTCTGTTTGCTACACAAGAGGAAGCTTCATTTTCCCAAAGTCACAACCTTTCCCTCACACTTCATTCAATGATGAAGTTTCTTACTTAGAAAACACTATCCCTTCAAATCTTTGCTACAAAAAAGCTTCCATTTTGCCTTCTAAATCTTCCTCTCATTCATGGCATGTTTTCACAGCAACCCAAAATCTTCATCATAATCATCGTGATCAATACACAATGGAGATTTGCATGACGGAGCTCGACCCGATTCTCGCCGGAAATTTTTTCCGGCGACCGGACGATGAAAAATCCGGCCACTCTGCCGGAAAAGAAATGACAGAGCTTACCGGAATCAACGAAATCAACAAAGAAGCACTAATTTGCGATTTTGCATTCGACCCTTGTGGCTATTCAATGAATGGAATTGATAGAGAAAGGTATTCCACCATTCATGTAACTCCAGAAAATGGTTATAGCTATGCAAGCTTTGAATGTGTGGGCTCTGTAAACAATGATGACAACATTGTTCATGTTTTGAGGAAGGTTGTTCAGATTTTCCGACCGGGGACTATGTCGGTGTCGATAACGACATGTGATGAGTATAACAATGATGTTTGGAGGAAGGTTGCTGGTGCTGTGGAGCCACTTGGGTTGAAATGTAGGAGTTGTGTTATGGATCAATTTCCGGCGATAGGCGCTATCGTCTTTCAAACGTTTTCGCCTATTCGCCGGAAATATGCTACAAAGTAGAGATTTAGATTCTATGCAATAACTTGTCACAAAGTTATTATTTTAGATTAATAGCTTTCAGTTTCATCTAAATTAATGGTAGACATTGTTCAAAGTTGATTTGGTAAATGTGTATCTAAACGTTTGATTTTAAATTAATGATCGAAACTATTTATTATATTAAAATTATGTTGTTGACGAAAATAAGCATAAACTAACAAGAGTTAGTTAGAGTATAGATTTAAAATTTAAAAGGTGGTGGTGATGTGGTTGGTTAGTATGGATGATGAATATTGTTGGGTTGACTTGTTTAGAAAGTTAGGACGAAATATTTGGATTCTCTAATCTCATATGAAAGGGGTTATATATATGAGAAATATTCTCATTGTTAAAAATGGTTAGATTTCAAATTTAAAATTAGTTATAAGTAAATTTTAAGGGGGAGTTTTATTGTCACAAAGGCTTTGAATTATGCAATTAGTTAATGTGTGGAATCTCTTTCTCAATCAAATTATTTTATGTGGTGAAATTTTTAATAGAGGTTAATTTTATTCGTATAGAAATTATTTCTTTCTCTTTTGATTAATATATTTTCGACGAAGGTTTTAAATTCTCATATTTTTGAATCAATATGAATGGTGTAATTTATCAACTGAAACATAAATAAATGTATCATGTTTATTATCTCCTAGGATCATAATTAAAGATTCATTTACTTTAAACTTTTGATTAAGTAATTTGTGTAACTTCATTGTTTATGGTTAATTTATTTCTATTTTTTTCTAAAAAAAAAAAAGAAAACGAGAAAAGGAGACAATCCAAATTAGGATGATTGAGTTTAGAATGCAATGTCCAAAAGAGGAAAGGAGGCATGAGAGGTAGAGTGGTGTTGGTTAGGATACTGGGATATATATATGATGTTGTTCATCATAATAATGCACCCCACTAAGGTTTGTCACGCCTAGAGGATTTGATGTGTAGTGGCCTTAAAAGTGCTATTGTTTGAGGTTTATATATTCAACTTTTCTATCTGTTTTTGTCCTTGTTTTATCTACCTTTATTGTCTTTTTATGCTTTGTTATTTTTTAGAATGCTCTCTTACACTAAAATTGGTTCGGATGAGCCAATTTTGTTAAACTCAATACTAAAAATATTGCTATTTTATTTTTGGTAGTGAGGGTAAAATTGTTATTGAGATAACAAATTTAAAGTGCACCTTAAATTTAAGTTTAAATATGATTTTAATTTTATAATTATAATACATTTTTATTTAAATATTTTTAAATTTTATTTTTGAATTTAGTCTTTACAAATTTATACAATGAAATCACTGAAAATTAAAATAAAAAAACACTATAAAAATTAAAATAAAAAACACTATAAAAATTAAAATCATATTTAAATCTTGAATTTACGTGGATGACAACGTATAGAAGACAAATAAAGTACACAAGTAAGAGACAAATAGAGAAACAATAATAATATGTTCCAAATTTTTAATTAGTTCCCTTTTATAAACTACCGGTAGATCTTTCCAAAAAGGTTCTTAATTAGTTCTAGTATACCATTTTTGACGTAATACATTATTTACAATATCAAAGACATGAACATAATTGTTAGTGCTAGTATATCATTTTTCTGTTACATGTTTATCAGGGGTGAATTTTTTTAAGAATGTAGAAAGTTATATGTCATTTTAAAATTTTTGTCGTTAAAAATAAGTATATCTATAATAATATTTATCTAAAATATATGATATATAATTAATTTTTTACAAATTATTTTAAATCGTTGAGTGACTCATTAGTAATGTAGACTTTTATAAATACTATTTCTACTATAGTAGTTTTTGTTATTTTTTATTTATAAATACAGTAGTTTATTTAAAAAAATATAAATAGTTAGACTCGGACAATGCTAATAAATTTAAAAATTAGAATTACCAAAATACACTGAGAGAAGATATATGAAATTAATTGACCTTATGGTCATGACCTCATGGAGTATTTGAAAGTGTAGAAACCAATGCTTGTGGCCGAATTTGATCACATTCAAATGGATAAAAAAGTAAGCTACAAATGCACAGAATAATGAAACAACCACATGTATTGAATGGACAAAGTCGAGTCATAGAGTTTTAAAATACAATGTGAATTGTGCAATACTTAGTGTAGAGGAAAAAAAGGATTTGGAGCTTGTTTTAGAGGGCATCTTGGTGAGTTTCTTCATACTCATACTTCTTGGACTAGAGCCCATGTGATAGCAAAACGGTTGTTGAAAATGAGCTTTGTAGCATTGTTAAAAAATTTCAAACTATTTTACATCCTACCTATAACCTCAATATTAGAGTCTCGCTCCCATTATAGGGTCATGGCTAAAAGATTTGATTTGTTTTTTGCAATCCTACTTTCTCTAAAAAAATATTTTTAAATTTTAAAACATAAAATGTAATTGATGTTTTATTGCCTGATATAATCATTTTAATCTATATCATTAAAATTGTAAAAAATAAATTTGTGACAAAGACATTGATTTGAACAATAGATCAAAGGTCTAAAACATAACATCTTAACAATTGAAATCAACAATTAACTATACATAAAATTTGTAACATGTTTAGCGACCTTTTTTCTTTTCTTTTTAGGTAAATGTTTTTTGTTAAAATTGGGCTGACCTTGACTTATATGAGATTCATTAAAAAATTATTTAAATATTATATATTGACAATGAAATTTTTTCTAGTGACACAATCATATTGTTACTTACTATTATATTATAATAACATTATTTGTTAATATATTTACACCAATAACAAGTTTGAACAATTTTTTATACATATTTACCTAAAGAGGTATGATTAATTATTTACATACATACACCTTTTTCACTATGGTAATTAAATCCTAAAAGAATTACATTATTATTAAAAAAAGTTTAATTCTCACATAGTTACAACAATATGAATAAAAATCACAATTTTAAATGATATATAAAAATATATAATATGCAGTAATGGACAAAACTCACAATACCAAAAATCTAAATTATATTTATTTAACTAATGACTTATTAGTTAGTAGTATATAATCATATATTGAGCAAAGTTTAACAACAAGCTGGTTTGCCCGAGTGGTTAAGGGGGAAGACTTAAGATCTTCTGCACATAAGTGCGCGTGGGTTCGAACCCCACAGCCAGCAATGTTTTTGTATTTTTTTTTTAATGCATTTTGAAGTCAATTAATTTCTATTATTATCATAATATTTTTCACTTGGGCTCTCTTAAATATTTTTTCATTTTCGAAATACAGCCTCTCTTTATTTTTTGTTTTTGATCAACAAATATAAGCTAAATGTTCATCTTTCCTCTTGATTTTGCCTCTTCATCTTTAAAAAAGTCAAAAAATTAAAAGAATAAAGATTAACCCAAATATAAATTTAAAGATTTTGGACTCCCTTCTTTCTGTAAATGTAAGCCCGACCCGTTCTTTTTATGGGCGAGTTATGTGAATGTTTCGTTGGGCATTTGATTTTGGCCCAAAAAACTCACATTTGGTGGTACTAGACTAGAAACAATGATTTTGTGAAAATTTTAAGACACTAATTAAAGAAAAACAAAATGTTATTATTGAATACAAAATAAAGTATTTGTCACAGTAAATATATATAAAAAAAAAAACACCTTATAAAATCATTATGTTGGCATGTAGTAATAATTATTTGTTTGATTAGAAGTATGACATCTTTTACCATCAGCTAAAACCATTTAGTATATAAAATGTGTAAATCATCTTATATCTTTCTTTTTTTCTTTGCATGAAGTACCCCACATCTAAATTTTTATTACTCTCAAGTCTCAATTATCTCATTTATAAAATGAAATTTTCAAATAAATGACCATTTTACTTTTTAATGTAATATTAATTACTCTTTAATTATTTTATTTAAGTAATAATATTAATTATATCAATCTCAAGTCAATATATTCCATAAGAACAACAAATACGTCAATATTTAATAGGAATATTTAATAAAATTATTACTTTATCTTTTATTTATAAATTTTATGTGTGTAAAATTGTCAAATAAATCATTTAAGATAAATTGAATAGTTTTATTATAGAACCTAAATTTCCTTTTTTATTTATTAATTTAAATTTCATTAACTAGATGTCAGTTTTTATGTTATATCATAAATATATATGTTATTTTCTTTTTTCATTTTTTTACATAAATATAAATGTCACTTGTGTGAGGAATTTTCAAAATTTTAGAAGGTTAAAATGGTTAAATATAATTAACAAGGTTAGAGTAATACAATTTACTAGTTGGTTCTTGTGGTACATGTTAAAGTCTTAATATTGACATTGTTTTTTAAGAGATATTTTTGTAAAAATGCTAAAATCATACGTAAAAAATATTTTAAAGGAACTATATTAGATAAAATATCATTGATTGATTAACCCGTTGCATATAATATATATAGATCAGTGTGATAAATCGAATTTAAAATTTAATTTAAAATACACATTTTAAAATTTATTTATGCAACATTTATCATCATTAATTTCATTTTTTTTCTCCAATATTTACAACTTATTACCAACAAAAATCCATCATAAGTGTGACATTTTACAGTGATGTAAATCAAATCAAGGAATAATTCTTTAAGAGTTAAGATCCTTTTAATTTGATCCACAAATACTTAAAGAATTAAAATTCATTTTTTACATGCTACTCTCATCCTTATTCTAGATCTATAGTTGTAGTTATTTTCTGAAGTATTTTTAATAGTTTGAACGGTTTGAGTGTGCAATACATTACTTAGTACTAAAAGAGTTATAGGAATTTTGAATAAGTTAGTTAAATCAGATAGGTAAGACATTAAAAGCACTTAACATTCCAACATTTGCACTTAACATTCCAATTTCCAAATGTTAGCAAAATAGGAGTGAGAATGATTGATGCACTTTCCAGCTCTAGCAATCACCGGCGACTCATGTTTCTTTTTAGTCTAACTCGTGCAATATTAGTGCGCTATTCAAAAACTCTGACCCTAGAATCTTCAAAATAAATTATCTTCAACTTTTTTCAAACAATTTCAAGTTATATTTAAAAATTGGTGTCTAGAGATTTCAAAAAGCTAAAACATGTGTCAATCATTTAGTACATGTATGCATAATAGTCAAAATAAGACAGACACGAGTCTATATAATCCGAAATGAGAAAGTATAATAAAGATATAAAAAATATAGAGAACTTTTTATTGTGACTGGTTGTGAGAAAAAAATATAAGAAACGAGATATAAAAGAATTTTGATATTACATAAGAAATAGAAAACAGAAAGATGTTATATTTTTTAAATTAACATAAATATTCTTTTTTATTTTTAGAAAACAAAAACAAAAATGGAATGTAAATTTAAGAGTGTTTTATGAAGGAGAAAAATTAGAAGTGTTGGAAACATCTCTTTATTGGAGCTAGCTTGTTTGTAGTCGTGTATGTATGATCTCGCAATCGCCCAAAGCTAACAATATACAAAAATGAATTTTCAAATATGTGTTTGAAGTAATGTATTGTAGAGGAAGAGAATAGTCAAAGTCATCAAATCTTAAACGAGAAAATTGTGCATTATATTTGAAATAATTTTGGAAAAACAATAACGGTTTTTATTAAAGTTTTTTTCAAGTTCAAAAGAAAAAAAATCAGCAAATATGTGTATTTATTAATGCAATTTTTAGCTTTTGAATTTTTTTTTTTAAGTTTTAACAAGTTCTTCTTTCACATAATTAAAATTTTCAAATGCTCAAAAAACTATAAGTTTTCTATAAAACAAGTAATATTTATTATTTTTGATAGGTAAATTCCAGTTTTCTTTTGGAAAATTATTGGTTAATAATTATACATAATCAATTAAAAATAATCAAGTATATTTCATAAATAAAACAAAATAAATTTTCTGTTGAATTGTTTTGGTTAATTAATCATAATTTTCTAAAAGTAATCCAAGATTCACCAATAAAATACGTTAATATTATTTAGAAAAGTACATTCAAAATTTAACAGCTCAACTGGTTTAAATTAAAAAAAAAAATTATTAATTAAGATACTAACATTTGCATAAAACAAAAGCGTATTATTAATATATACATTTAAACTTAACTTAACGTTTTGTCAAACAAAAAACTATAAAACAAAACCAATTGTCTATTTTTATCCATTCAAATCCAAAATAGAAACGCACACGTTGAAATTCAAACCAACGGTTTCGAATTCGCTCAAAGGTAAAATCTTAAAAAAAAAAAAGAAAAAGAAAAAAACGCTTCAAAAGTTCGAATAAATGACAAATTTCTTATTTTGTCTTGCAAAATGCAAATGAGCACTTATCAGGTGAATTATTTAAACTGCACAAAGATTAAAATAATGAAACAAAAAACAGTAAAAATTTGCACATCCTCTTGAGTCATTGACAAAACAAAACAACATCGTTGGTGTGTGTTTTTTGTTTCCTTGGAATGTGAGCTTTTTACACACACACAAAACCAAAGCATGCACTCATAGAATAGAATCTCTCAAAAAAACCTGTGACTGTGTCACTGTCATTCTCTTTGGTACAAGAACCATCCCTATGAATTTCTCTCTTGTACTCTTCCTTCTTACTACACTTTTCCTTCGATTCCCTCTGCACTCTTAACAAAACTACAATTCTTTCTTTCCTTTTCCCTAAACCCCACTACACACCTTCTCATTGCAAACCAACAAAATGTCTCTACCTTTTCCTTCTTTCTAGATTTCCTCTCCCTTCTAGGGTTATCATTTTTTCACCCCCTTTTTATTTTTTGTGGCTTTCTTCAAGTCATTCTATTTTCTTTCTTCGTTTCTCTTCCATTCAATAAACACCCTTTTGTTTTTTTCAATCTTTAACTACAATTTCAACCTCAAAATCCTAACTTTCAATCTCCTTTCTTCCATTTTTCTGTTTTTGTTTCTAGGGTTTTGTTTGTTTATTTGTTCATGCTCTTCAAATTTCAAAATCTGTTTTTGAAGTACCATACTGTGAGCTACAATGCTGAGTTTCATAAGCTTCTAAGCTAAATGATTCTCATTCTCATACATAATTTAAATTTTTGAGATTCAGTTTGTGTTTTTCTTTGATATTTTGTTCTATAAGTGTTGTTTCTATTTCAAAAATGGGTTGTGTTCATGGAAAGTGTTGTAGCCGTTACCCTCCACCATCAATAGGTGGTTCTAGGGATTATAGAGAAAATGGCCCTTATTCTGCACAGAGGAAGCACATACTCACTCAGAGATCACTGCACATTGTTGTTGTTCCTTCACACAACTTCACTTTGGAATATTCTGTTCTAACTCAGAGAGGTTACTACCCTGATTCACCTGATAAAGAAAACCAAGACTGTTACTGTGTTAAAACACAATTGCAAGGTAATTCAAGTGTTCATTTCTTTGGTGTTTTTGATGGACATGGTGACTTTGGTGGAATGTGTTCCAATTTTGTTAAGAATAAGTTGGTTGAAAAATTGTCAAATGATCCTGCATTGTTAGAGGACCCTGTTAAGGCTTATAATTCAGCATTTTTAGCTACAAATGATGACTTGCATAAGAATGAAATTGATGATTCTATGAGCGGAACTACTGCGATTACCGTGCTTGTGATAGGGGATACACTTTATGTTGCTAATGTTGGCGATTCAAGGGCCGTGGTAGCTGTTAAGGATGGTAATAGAATTGTTGCTGAGGATTTGTCCTCTGATCAGACACCATTTAGGAGAGATGAATATGAGAGAGTTAAGCTTTGTGGTGCTAGGGTGTTGAGTGTTGATCAGGTTGAAGGGCATAAGGATCCGGATATTCAGAGTTGGGGTGATGAAGAGAGTCAGGGCGATGATCCTCCTCGGTTATGGGTTCAGAATGGAATGGTTCCTGGTGCTGCTTTTACAAGGAGTGTAGGGGATAGTTTGGGAGAGAGTATTGGTGTTATTGCTGTTCCGGAGGTGTTAACTGTGCAGCTTACCCCGAATCATCTTTTCTTTGTTGTTGCAAGTGATGGTGTGTTTGAGTTCCTATCAAGCCAAACTGTTGTTGATATGGTATGAATTATGACTTGCAACCTTTTTCTTTCTATTTCCTTTCTAAGGTATATACTTTACTAATTATGCAGATCATGTCTTCACTGGTTAAATCATACTTACTGTGATTCATGTAGGACATATTTCATTATCATCTACTAGATTGGTTGGAATTGTATGTTATCTATTAATAACTTGCATCTTATCACACTTAAAAACTAGGACTAGAAAATCTGGATGCAGATTTTGTGCTTTCTCATGTGGTTGGTTATATACTTTATGTCTATGTACTTTTCTTCTTTCTATCTGTGATATTGTTTATATTGCATGATGTTCATATCTCTTTTTGACATTCTTCCTTATATTATATATCGACCAGGGTAGTCGGCTACATGGCATAGTTATCTTATTTGTCAATATTATTCTTGATGTCTTTCTAATCATTCTCATGAGAAAAGGACATATATGTTAATGTAATCATGTAGCCTTTGTCTAATATTCATTTTTATGTTGAATTTCTATTCTTGTATTTCTTTTTCAAGTCCTAGTATCATACTACCTCTACCCTTAATAAAAGCACATTTTATCATTTTCACATATAGTAACAAAAATAGATAGTATACTTAATGTGTCCATTTTATGTGTCAATGTTCCTAAACTACTCTTTAGGTAATGTTTTAATTTAAACAATAGTAACATTGATTATAGTCAACTCTAGAGTTATAGAATAAAATAGTAGTATTGATTATGATTATATTGGAAAAAAATAATAAACGTATCCAGTAATTTGGAAAATGGCTTATATTTAGGGACAATCTTTTCCTAAAGGGGCTTATATTTAGGGACAGAGGTAGTATGTATTAACATTCATAGGGATAGCTAAGTAAACTTGATTAATAAGTAGTTCACAAGACTAAATACTATATATTATGATTCAATTTCTTATCTTAATAAATTATGTGATTTCTTTTATGGTGTAGGCAGCAAGTTATTCAGATCCCCGTGATGCATGTGCTGCCATTGCTGGAGAGTCTTATAAATTATGGTTGGAACATGAGGGTCGAACCGATGATATAACAATTATCATTGTTCAGATCAAAGGCCTGTCTAATGTATAGACTTCTTAAATATTCCTTTGGCATTTAATTTTAACATGTTATTCATATAGGCTTGTATAAAGATTGATTTTAAAGCTACAATTGCAACTACTAAAAGAATACATACAATAATATTTTACCCTATTGCGCCTCAATTCTAGAATACACTTTCCTTATGGAGAACTGAAAACTCCACCGGTGATTTAACAATTTAATCATTTCCCATGATTTGATTTGACTTGTTTAGCTAATCATTGGTTTTTCTTGTAGTCAGGTACATCCAACTATGGATCAGGAGAGATCAATGTCAGTACTGTAACGAGGGTCAAAAAGGGAAGGGGAACTTCTGGTATATCAGCTACCACTGGTTTAGATGTTCATCATGCCGTGAGGAGTGGTTTCTCCGATCCGCTGTCCAGTCAGCATGTGGTTTCATCGAGAAGCCAAGCCATAGTAGTTCCCTCTCCCACATGTCAAAGACCAGTTGAATTGGTATAGTCTTAGTAACATTGTTTCATATTAGTCATCTAATCCAAATTTGTGTAGTAATATTTTATATTTTGTTTTTCCCTTTTCCAATTACAGTGATTGGAAAGCTTTACCAAGTCTCCTTTGACTTTCTCCTAGGTGGTATATATTTAAGTTCTTATCTTTTTGAGTCTTCTGCATTAATAATATATAATTCATTGAGTCAAAATGGTGACTCAATTTTGTTAGGCTGCTGAAGGACTTGTCTTGGAGTTGTTGAAAGCATACTTATGTTTTCATTCTTTTGCTAGTTCAAGTTAACATAGTTATGTAATTTAACTACATAGATGCACTTCAGAAGTATACTTAAACTTAACTGCATCTCCTCTTTCCCAATTTAAACATTAGAAGGGGATGTATAAAGAACTTGAAATAAAAGGAGAGTCTAAACTTCACTACTACTTGCATGGTTGCATGGGATTATGATTTATGGTCAATGACCAATATGGAAGGCTTATGTTAGATACTTAGAATGTAAAAGTATCTAGATTTTTTTTATTGCATTGCAAGATCAGTTTCTGGTTTTTACTGCAAATCAGTGGTTGAACAAATGGTTTAGGCATGGCATATTGACTCATTTTAATTGATTTGGATCCTCTCATGTTTGAGTTAAACGTGAGAGAGATATATTCATCATATCACCATTAAAACTCATTGGGTTTTTCAACATAAAAAGATGATAAACATTAGTCTCTCATGTTTGATTGAAACATGAGATGATACAAATCTCATTTTAACAACACAGCTGATATCAATTATTGTATAGTAATGCTACTCTTTATAAACTTTACTCAATTTCCAACGGATAGGTTGAGCCTCATGATGTAGCGTGTGGCGCTGCAGTAATGTTTCCAATGGTGCGGCTCTGTAGACGAGCGAGCGACCACGAGTTCATCTCGACATATTATTAGGGATTAAGTTTGTAGTTTTGGACGAAGTGTTAATAATGAGAGGAAAATTGAATGGCCATGTAAGGTACAACTAATTCTTGAGAACATTAGTCACACTTTGGTTGAAAATCTTTTGTATAATAGCTAAAGGATTTTGAGAAGTGTTTTTTATTTTGAAATGCCATGCTCTTTACTTCTCATGTATTGTTTGTTTGGTTATGTCTCATAAATAATGTTTCTCTTTGTGGCTTTAGGCTATTCAACTTGATATAGATTTGAACAACTATTAACAAAGAAAAAAAATTAGAAACTAAATTCACAATAACC
>NC_021160.2:4730931-4824657 GCF_000331145.2 Cicer arietinum | reverse complement strand
TTAAGAGAGACTTTCATATATATTTAAATGCAAAAAATATGGGTTTTAGAAATTCATAGTTCTTGTAAAAGAAAAATGGTTTGATGTTGAAGCTCTAATACTACTAATGCAGAGGTATTGAGCGAAAGTATGGTCACATGTAGTTTGGTTTTCAACTAAGCCAAACCTCATGGATGGAAACAATTTTTTTTTCTTAGTAATATTCACACACTTTAAATGTGGAGAAATGAAATTTTTTGAGTTCAAACTTAAGTTCTTGAATATCAATGTCTTTGCAGCTACTAATTAAATTGTACTTTCAAAACTAAAAACAAGTTGTTTTATCCATTACAAAACCAAACAAATTTAAATTCTTGAATTATATTACACATGGCTCTAAATATAGGATTTTGTAGACTAAATCAGGAGATAATAAAGTTAGTAGAAGTAGCAATCTTAAATAATTGATATTATTTTTATAAGTTTATCATCATAGAGAGGGTCAATTTATCTATCCTGTTATAGTATTTATTGTTGATTATAAAAAAATTTAAACTTATTAGCACTATTTGGTAACAAAAATGAATTTAATTACAATTTTAAAAATAATTTTATAAAATGAGATAATATTTTTTTTAAGAATGAGGTAAGTAATTAAGATAGAATGATTTTAATGCTCTATATGGATGTATTATATATTTAATGAAGCTTTTATATGGATTCATTCTACTCCGTTTTAAATTGGATGTCATTTTGACAATTTCACACAAATTAAAAAATAGAGTTAATATTATATAAAAAATAAAAATTATAAGTTATTTTACAAAAGTACCATCTGTTAATGGTATAAGAAATATAAATTAAAAGAATTGAAAAAAGATAGAATAATAAACACAAATTAATGGTATTATACTATGACATTATTTGTGACAATATATTTTACTAGAATGAAATATATAATTTAAGAGGAAGTATGTCATTTCCAGAAGCTTATGTAACTGATCACTTCTGAAGTTACATAACAAAATTATATACTTTTTTATGTTTTTTAAACTTCGTAAGATATACTCTATATTATTTATTGGATATCTTGTTTGCGAATTTGGTTCAAAATTATTTATATTTTTTTTCTTTAGACTTGAATTTTGTAATATTTATGTCTCAAATTATTTATATTTATTATATTTCTATTAATACCTCCATTTATTTATCTATATAATCTATGCGGCTAATTTCTGAACTACTAGCACTTAATTAATATGAAGTTTTACTTTTTTTTATAATAGTGTTGTAATTCTAATACATTAGTTTTTTTAAAAAAAGTGTACGTTATCTTAAACGATACTTATAACAAGACAGATGAAGTAATAATTTACTTTCACAAAATTTCATGTAAACGAGCATTGTATTAATATTACTTTGGTTAAAGATATATACGACAACAAAAGATGATATTAAATATGTAAAACTAGTTGAAACTCTTGAGCAGTATTTAAGTTGGTTTAGGAGATGACTATCAAATAGTAGTAGTCAAATTAATTGACACCTCCTAAAAGGGAGAACTAAGGAAGAACATCAAAACAGTGTTTCATGAGATATGAAAAATTGAATCCAATTACTTTGGGATTTGACACTCAATATATCTATCGTATAAGAGGATGCTTTTTGCCAAAACATGGATTGAAGGGGCCTTAGGAAGTTTATTTGAGCTTAGAAGCTCAGTTTTGAAGGTTTAAAGGGAATTAATAGACACTTATATGACAAGTTTGAGTTAAATAGGGTGTGACTTCCATTCCAACCTTATTCCACAAGTTCATATCATAAATATGGTCTATTGATCATTTAGGAAGTGGTAGTTTATTGTGTTACCATGTTTGAATGCAGTTAGCAAAACCAGATATAAAACGTAGTGTGTTTGGAGCTAGTGAGCTAGAATTAGGGAATAGGGCTGGCCCTGCTCAAATATTCTATTTAGAGGTAAAATTTGAGTATCATCAATCGTATAATTCTTCTAAATATAGGAGACTAAATGGCTGCTAATTATTTTATATGGTGAGTGTTAATCAGAAATTGATTAATCTCATTCATTATATTTATCAATTTATCCCTAGAATAAGTTACACAAATCAAAAATTGATTTGTTCTCATTAATTGTAACTATTTGTTGTAATTACCTATATAGACTATAATCTCTATTTATACGAGGAATAACAATGAGAAAGGCATGAAGCCATTTTTACTGACATGGTATCAGCTTGTGACGATCCTAAATTTCTTGGAGTTTAGGTTTTCGAATTTTTCGAAATCCCTTTCTGCTTTCTTGGTCTCGATTGTCATTGTTCGTAACTCTTACTTGCAATCTGATTCTCCTTGGTCGCAATTGAATTTATGCTTCAATTTGTGATTCTGGGATCAAATCTGTTCGTCGAATTTGTTCCCTTGCGTTTCTGATTTCTACTTCGATTTTGGCTCGTGATTGTATTTTTTCACTTATTCATGTTCGAAAGTCTAAGTCTGTGCACGTGTTAGATTCCAACCTCTGTTCACCAGTACAAGTTGTGATTCTTTTATGTTCACGTATTATTGTCCAATCCATTTTGTTGTTGGCTACAATAATATTGGTTTTCATGGCTTTGGAAAAAGAAAGAGATCAGTTTTGTGTTCGCTTCACCTGCAAGAACTACGCTACTTAGAAATTTCAACTCAAGATGTATGTCAAAGGGAAAGGATTATGGAGTCACTTGGATGGGGTTTCTAAGGCACCAACATAGATAGTTGCTTTAGACGCATGAGAAATCAAAGATGCTCAAATTATTTCTTGGATTCTTAGTACTATTGATCCTCAAATGATCAATAACTTGCGTTCTTTCTCAACTGCCCAAGAAATGTCGAATTATTTGAAGCGTATTTACAACCAGGACAATACAGTCAAGCATTTTCAGTTGGAGCTAGAGATAGCCAATTACAAACAGGGTAATTTGTCTGTTCAGGAATACTATTCTGATTTTTTAAATTTGTGGACATAACACTCTACCATTATACATGTTGATGTTCCTAAGACTTCTCTCGTTGATGTCCAAGCTGTCTACAATACCAGTAGGAGGGATCAATTTCTCATAAAGCTTCGCCCGAAATTTGAGGCTGTTAGAGGTGCTTTACTGAATATGAGTCTCGTTCCCTCTTTGGATACATGTGTTGGTGAGCTTCTCAGGGAGGAGCAACGTCTTCTTACTCAAGGAATCATGTCTTTGATGTTGTTGTTTTTGAACTTGTGACGGTTGCATATGCTGCCCAGAGTAGAGGTAAATGTCATGATATGCGATAGGTCCAATGCTTCTCATGCAACCAATTTGGACATATTGCTCGTAGTTGCAGTAAGAATTTTTGTAATTACTGCGAACAATAGGGTCATCTCATCTCTGACTATCTCACACGTCCCCCACGACCCACACAATGTTCGGTGCAGGCATTACATGCCACGACAAGACCTGTAGTTGGTCCTTCTTCCAGTGGTGCATACGAGGGAAGTACCATTCAGTCTGAAATGATTCAACAAATGGTACTTTCTTCCCTTTCAGCCTTGGCCATTCAGGGTAAGTCTTATGATGTTTCTCATCCACTGTTTCTTGATTCTGGTGCATCGAATCACATGACAGGTTCGTCTGCGTATTTGCATAATTTACATTCTTATCACGGCAGTCAGCAAATTCAAATTGCTGATGGTAATACCCTCCCCATTACGAATGTTGGTAACATCAATTCTAATTTTTGGAATGTGCTTGTATCACCCATACTTCCTTCCAATTTATTGTGTGTTAGTCAACAGGTGGATAAAATTGTAATGTTAATTTCTCTCAGTTTGGTGATCGCGAAGGAGCTTGAAGTAGGAAGGTTGTTCCCACTCCAGTTTATTTTCGGTCATTTATCTCTTACTTTCAATAATGTTTTGAGTTGTCATGAGGATTGACATATAAAATTGGATCATCCAAACTCTGTTGTTTTGTCTCATTTATTTAAGACTGGTTTTTTGAAAAATAAACATATTGTTTCTACTATATTTGTTTCGTGTTCTGTTTGCAAATTAGCTAAAAGTAAAACACTTTTTTTCCTCTGGTGCTCATCGTGCCTCCACTTATTTTGAGATGATTCATAGTAATGTGTGGGGTATGTCTCGTATCACTTCTCATGTCCACTATAAATATTTTGTCACATATATTGATTATTATAGTCGTTTACTTGGATATATTTTATTCGATCTAAATATGAAGTATTTTCTATGTTTAAGAAAGTTTCGACATATGTTAAAAATCAATTTCAAACAACTATTAAAATTTTTCTCTATGACTCTGGTGGTGAATATATGTCTCATGAGTTTCAGGAGTACCTTCCACAAAAAGGCATTTTTTTTAACGTTCTTGTTCCAATACCCCCCAACAATATGAAATGGCAAAACGTAAAAATCGTCATTTGCTTGATGTGACGCGCGCCTTAATTCTCCAAGCTTCCGTACCCACTAGGTTTTGGGTAGAGGCTCTATCCACAATAGTTTTTTTGATCAATCGCCTTCCTTCTACGGTTATTGATCTTTACTCTCCTTTCTTTCGTATTTTTAAAACTCATTCTTATTATAATGTTTTACATTCTTTTGGATGTGTATGGTTTGTTCACCTACCTCAGTTTGAAAGATATAAGCTTGGAGGACAATTTGTTCAATGTGCATTTATGGGGTATAGGAAATCTCATAAGGTTTTGTGTGTTATGATGTTTGTAACCATCGTTTCTGCATTTCTAGGAATGTGCCATTTTTTATAATCAATTTATGTTTTCTTGCCTTACTCCTTCCATGAATGATTTTGCTATGTTTCCAAACTTTGCTATTATGCACCAATCTATAGAACATTTTAAATCGAACAGTGTATATGTTAGAAAACACAAACAACAAGTTCCTATCCCTCTTTCCGACACTGATCCGCCACCTGATCCTGTAGCTGTTACACCATGGCGTTCTAGTAGAGCATCTCGAGCACCTGATAGATATTCACTAGACAAGTATATTTCTTCACATACTTCTCTATATGCCTCTCTCTTGAGCATCTCTATTCCTACTTGCTACTCATAGGCCGTTAAAGATGTGTGATGGATAAACGCAATGAATGAGGAATTTCAGGCTCTCCAAGACAATTTCACATGGGATATTGTCTCTTGTCCTCCTCATATCAAGCCCATAGGTTGGGTGTATTATGTGAAAATGAATTCTGATGGTTCCCTCAACCGTTACAAGGCTCGATTGATTGCCTTAGAAAACAAGCCGGAATATTACATTGATTATGACGAGGCATTTGCACCCGTTGTCAAAATGACAATTGTTCGAACTGTGCTCTATGTAGCTGCTTCTAGTGGGTGGATTTTTCATTAGATGGATGTGAAGAATGCATTTATTCATGGTGATCTGACTGAAGATATTTATATGACTCCTCCTCAGGGCCTATTCTCTTCATCTAAGGGTGTGTGCAAACTTAAACGCTCCCTGTATGGTTTGAAACAGGCTCGCAGAGCAATATATGAGAAGTTTCGTTCCACTTTACTTGGGTTTTCTTTTACTCAAAGTCAATATGACTCCTCTCTTCTTCTTCTTCTTCTTCTTCTTCTTCTTCTTCTTCTTCTTCTTCTTCTTCTTCTTCTTCTTCTTCTTCTTCTTCTTCTTCTTCTTCTTCTTCTTCTTCTTCTTCTTCTTCTTCTTCTTCTTCTTCTTCTTCTTCTTCTTCTTCTTCTTCTTCTTCTTCTTCTTCTTCTTCTTCTTCTTCTTCTTCTTCTTCTTCTTCTTCTTCTTCTTCTTCTTCTTCTTCTTCTTCTTCTTCTTCTTCTTCTTCTTCTTCTTCTTCTTCTTCTTCTTCTTCTTCTTCTTCTTCTTCTTCTTCTTCTTCTTCTTCTTCTTCTTCTTCTTCTTCTTCTTCTTCTTCTTCTTCTTCTTCTTCTTCTTCTTCTTCTTCTTCTTCTTCTTCTTCTTCTTCTTCTTCTTCTTCTTCTTCTTCTTCTTCTTCTTCTTCTTCTTCTTCTTCTTCTTCTTCTTCTTCTTCTTCTTCTTCTTCTTCTTCTTCTTCTTCTTCTTCTTCTTCTTCTTCTTCTTCTTCTTCTTCTTCTTCTTCTTCTTCTTCTTCTTCTTCTTCTTCTTCTTCTTCTTCTTCTTCTTCTTCTTCTTCTTCTTCTTCTTCTTCTTCTTCTTCTTCTTCTTCTTCTTCTTCTTCTTCTTCTTCTTCTTCTTCTTCTTCTTCTTCTTCTTCTTCTTCTTCTTCTTCTTCTTCTTCTTCTTCTTCTTCTTCTTCTTCTTCTTCTTCTTCTTCTTCTTCTTCTTCTTCTTCTTCTTCTTCTTCTTCTTCTTCTTCTTCTTCTTCTTCTTCTTCTTCTTCTTCTTCTTCTTCTTCTTCTTCTTCTTCTTCTTCTTCTTCTTCTTCTTCTTCTTCTTCTTCTTCTTCTTCTTCTTCTTCTTCTTCTTCTTCTTCTTCTTCTTCTTCTTCTTCTTCTTCTTCTTCTTCTTCTTCTTCTTCTTCTTCTTCTTCTTCTTCTTCTTCTTCTTCTTCTTCTTCTTCTTCTTCTTCTTCTTCTTCTTCTTCTTCTTCTTCTTCTTCTTCTTCTTCAATTCCATCAGCATAAGTATGCCATGGACTTGATTTTTATGGCTGGCCTCCAATCAGCTAACCCGGTGGATACTCCTCTTGAAGTTAATATTAAATACCATTATGATGAGGGCGCCCTTTTGATCGATCCTCTATTGTATCGGAAGTTCTTGGGTAGTCTTAATTACTTGACCATTACTCGACCTGACATATCGTTTGTTGTCCAACAGGTAAGTCAGTTTATGCACTCTCATCGTCATCTTCACTTAGCAATTGGTCTTCGTATAATTCGCTACTTGAAAGGTACCTCTCACTGAGGTTTGTTCTTTCCTATTGGGACACCTCCTACATTGATTGCTTACAGTGATGCTGATTGAGTCGGGTGTCCTGACACTTGGCGCTTTGTCACCAATTGGTGCATGTTCATTGGTTCTTCGTTGATTTCATGGAAAATAAGAAGCAATCAAGAATCTCTAAATCCTCTACTGAATTCGAGTATTGTGCCATGTCTACTGCTTGTTCTGAAATAATTTGGCTTCGTGGTCTTTTTGTATGAACTTGGATTTCCTCAAACAGAGCCAACATCTCTCTATGCTGACAATACAAGTGTCATTCAAATTGTTGTTAATCATGTTTGTCACGAGCGCACAAAGCACATTGAAGTAGATTGTCATTCTATTAGGGAGCCTATGATAATCATGTTATTTCACTTCCTCATGTCAACACTCAATTGCAGATTGCAGATTTTCATACTAAAGTTGTTTCTCGTTCGCGCCATCAGTTTCTTGTTAACAAATTGATGCTACTTGACCAACCGCATCAATTTGAGGAGGGATGTGAATCAAGAATTGATTAATTTCATTAATTATATTTATCAATTTGTCCCTAGAATAAGTTACACAAATCAGAAATTGATTTGGTCTCGTTAATTGTAATTACTTGTTGTAATTACCTGTATAGACTATAATCTCTATTTATACGAGGAATAACAATGAGAAAGACATGAAACCATTTTTACTGACATTGAGTAAAAAAAAAATTGACATGATATGTTTTACTATGAAATCTCTATTGATTTGATTATCTTTAAGTTAATACTTCATGTTTATAAGAATTATAGGATTCAGAAAGACTACTATTGAATAGAGAGGGTTCTTCTAAGTTTTTCCTTGCCATGATGCAAGCTCATGCATGTTTGATGGGAAGCCCCAAAACAAGAGTTGCAGCTACTGATTCTTATTGTTTAATATTTGAAGTTTGTATAATGAATTAGATTGACAAGCTCTGGTTTTGGAGTGTAGCTTTCTTATGTTATTCGGTAGTATTTAAAATTAAATCGATTTTTAAATAAAAGATGATGATAGAGTATGAGCCCTTTGTAAACCAATTGTATATTAGTCGAATAATGGATTTTCCTGTTTTTAATGTGAGACAAAGACAGTATGTTCACATTTTTTCTATTCTTTTTTTAAAAACAACTTTTAAAAAAAAAATAATAATAGAGGGATATTTTAATTACACAAATACATATATATGTTATATAATAATTAATTAGAGTACTCATTAAATATTAAAAGTTTCTTTTTTTAACTTAAAAGAGATGGAAAGTACCATTATAATTAAAGACCTATTAAAAGATATTGATATGTTACTAATCACGTATCTAACATATATTTTATTAATTATTTAGAGTGTTTCGTTAAATATAAAATTAATTATATCTTTAATCATTCTTAATTCAAATTCAGATCCCTTAATATATCAATGTTTTTTGCGGTTATCAATGAAATTGTACTTTCAAAACTAAAAATAATATTCTTGAATTATATTACACGTGACTTTAAATATAAAATTTTGTAGACTAAATTACTGAAATAATAAAGTTAATAAAAGTAATATTATTAAATATTTAATATTATTTTTATAAGTTTATCATTAAAGAGAGAATCGATTTATTTATCTTATCTTATTATAGTATTTATTGTTGATTATAAAAAAAAAAATTAAAATGATTAGATAGCTTGCTCTTTCACATATACTTTTATAATCATTTTAAGATAGAATATTTTTGGCAAAATTGAAATCATTTTAAATTGATATACATGTTTAGGTTTTTATCTTATAGTATTTTAAATTCAACAAAAATCATCCATATGGTTAAATACTATTTGGCAACAAAAATGAATATAATATATAATTTTAAAGATAATTCTATAAAATGAGATTTATTTTAAAGAATGAGGTAACTAATTAAGATAGAATGATTTCAATGCTCTATATGGATGTATCATATATTTAATGTTTTATATGGATGCATTCTACTCTGTGTTCTAAATTGGATGTCATTTTAATAATTTCACACAAATTAAAAAGTAGACTTAATATTGTATAAAAGATATAAATTATTTTATATAAGTACCCTCTATTAATGGTATAAGAAACATAAATTAAAATAATTGAAAAAAGATAGAATAATAAACACAAATTAATGGTATTATACAATGACATTATTTGTGACAATATAGTTTACTAGAATGAAATATATAATTTAGGAGGGAGTATATTATTTACAGAAGCTTACGTAACTGATCCTTTAGAAAGTTACGTAACAAAATTTATATATTTTTAGCATTTTTTAAAATTCGTAAGATATATTCTATATTATTTAGTGGATATCTTGTTTGCGAATTTGATTTATGTCTCAAATTATTTATATTTATTATATTTCTATTAATAACTTCATTTATTTATTTATATAGTCTTATGTGCCTAATTTCTTAACTACTTAATACGAAGTTTTACTTTTTTTTATAATAGTATTGTAATTTTAACATATTAGTTTTTTGAAAAAAATGTACGTTATCTTAAACGATACTTCTAACAAGACGGAGGAAGTAATAATTTACTTTCCCAAAATTTGATCTAAACCAGCATTCTATTAATATTACTTTAGTTGAAGATACATACGACAACATAAAAATATATGTTCCCATCAAAAATATACAGACAGCTTTTTATCTATACCATCCTGCAGCAAATTACATTGCTCCAATAGTTTGCTTAACTTCTCAGCTTCTTTGCTTGGTTTCCTACTCATTAAAGCTTCACTTTTAGCGTTGTTTATACCATATGTGCTAGCTGTGTTCATGCTAGGCAATTCATCAAGTCCAAAATTTCTTTCAGCATCCCTCGAGTTAGTAGTTTCGTCATCAAAATTCATCGGTGAAAGATGTTGAAGTGCTTCCGGCCTTGGCCGCACGTCGTTAGTAGGAAGAAGAGAATTGCAGCTAACACTGATTATTTCATCTAAAGATATATCTGGATAATAAGACAAGGATAACCATGGTTCAAAGCCCACATTTTGAGAAGCAACATGATGATGACATTCTGAGATGTAAGCCGAGGAGATTTCCCTATTAGATAGACCCATTAATCGCCAGTTAAAAATTCGACGAAAAATCATACCCCAATGAGGAACTACACGATAGCTTGAGCCACACAGCTCAAGTCTAGCACATGTTTGTATAATGACACGTGCCTCTTTTACTGCCAACGAAATTCCCATAAAATTACTAGTATGAGTCAGGTACTGGATCAAGTAATTCTCAAGCTGTACCCTCTGGTTCTCAATCTCCTGCCCAATTTTCGAACCTCTGGCCAACCATGATAAATCATCGGTAAACATAGGGAGCATACAGTTTTGCAAAGCACAAATGATTAGTTGAGTTTTCACATTTGAGCTCCATCTCGAAGTTGGCAAGTACCTTCTTACTACTCTATCTTCATCAAAAGACTTGTCAAGTAAATCAATCTCTGGACATGGCCAACCAGCAGGATTTGAATCAGCAGCAGCAATAATCTCCTGCATTGAACAGTTCAAGGCTTTATTGAACAATGAGATGCAGTCATTAGGGTTCAACTTGGCGTTATTAATAATGTCCTGCACCCCAGAGAAATAACTAATGTGTGTCTGAACAAGTTCTCGTATTTTCACACTTTGGAGGTTGGGTTGCAAGGGTGATTCATCTGCCAGCCATTGCAGGCCTTCTCTTAATCGTGCATCACTGAAAAATCCATCCAAGTGTTTCACCTGCTGGTTTTCCCTGAGGTAAACAAGCAGAAAGCTACTAACCCTCGATTTATCAATGTCTTGAAGGGCCAGCTCATTGATTATAACAGAAGAGGACCTTTCGTTGTACGAGCCTCCAGATAGGATCAGCAGAGGCAAGCAGGCCCCAGAAGGTATTGACGTCAAAAGATTATGGAGATGAGCTCGCTGACGTTTCCATGAGATGCTCTCACACACTACAAACAAAACTCCACTTGCCCCTGATAGTACCTCATCTTGATTACCAACTGATGTATCTCTAATTACAGAGAGGCAGCAGGTAGGATCAATGTCTGATTGACTAGGAATCCATTTCCTCCATATTACCAAGCCAGGAGATGAAATCACCACATCATCATCGCTAGAAGGCATTAACTTTGAGGTTAACCACAAGCCTGCTGTTCCCACTTCATCTGTACTGTTGCTCATCTGAGAGCATAGAATAATTTTCCAGCACAAGCATTTATCATCTGGATTACTTCTGCCTAGTGTATCACCAACTATATCAGAAACATTAAGTCTTGACCATGAGTTTTCCTGTTTTTCATATCTCTCCCTCATCATTATATCAATGTTGAACTTGTCAAAGTTAGCAGGTTTCTACATAAAAAAAAAGGGACCATTAAATAAATCAAGTCAGCAATAGCTAGTCATAAAAACTTCCTAATACAGCAAATGAATATTGCTAAATGATATTTATGTTGGTGCAGAATTTGAAAGTGGTGAGCAAGAGGTCATTAGCTAAAATGTCCAATTAGAAATTAACATGATTTTTCTAGGGTGTATCATTAGGGCAGCTGTTCTTTTTGTCAGCTACCCTTAATTAGTTAGTTAGTTAGAAGAGATTAAATATATATATATATATATATATATATATATATATATATATATAGGGGAAATCAGAATATGGAGTGACATCCCGTGATTTGATAGCGTTTGTGTGGAAGGAAACCCCTCAAGAAAATTATATTCTCCATCTTCTGTTCAGTTTCAATAGAACAGTTCAGTTCTTTTGATTCTTTCTATCAATTTGCATTCCAATTTCTCTGAATTCCAAGTGGTCCAACCAGCGGGAGCCATTGTTAGCGAGAATATCTTGATTATGACCAGCAACCACGTTCTCAGCTCTAAGAAATCAAGAATGAGTGAGGTTGGAGTTGATGAGGTCAAACAGCTATTGAGTAGGTTGATGCAGAAACAGGACATTGATTGGCATGGTGAAAATACCGTGAATCAACCTCTGTGGAAGGTGGTTCTACCCCAGCCAACCAAGCAGATCAACCGTCGCTCTTGGGAAGGTGGAACTTCCTACTTATGAAAGAACGACCTCTTGGGGTAGGTTGCCATGTAGAGAAAAATCTAGAGATACAACAGATCAAACCCAGTCAGAAAGGCAGTTGGTGTTCATCACATGGAAGAGAAAACAGTGCACTGGTTCCAATGCTTGCACAAAAGGAAGCCTTAGTTGAATTGGGAAGGGCTGACTTTGACTTTTGATCCAATGTTTTGGAGGAAGAAATTTGGGAAATGAGTAATTATCTATCTAAGCCAAACAACATATGTGGAGGAGTCTGTGCAAGACTTCAAGGTGTTGGTGGCCCAACCATCTTCCATTCAAAAACTATCTTGGTGGTTTGCAACAAAAGGTGAAATGTAGAATAAGGCCCAAAAACCCCAAAGAAGTGTTTCGAGCAATCGACTTAGTGGGTGAGGAGGAGAAGCTGACTATGATCAAGGATAGGGGATTTACAATAATCACCCACAAGTGTGGCTCTCATTATTGCAGTGAAGGGATCATTGTATCCCACGTGGGCATCAATCCAATGGTAAAGGAAAAAATCTCATTATTCCCGGTCATATTTTTTTAAACGAAACTCCATTAGAAGCAATCATTTTTTATTTTACTCCCAATCCCAATGCCTCTCTCCTTGCAAATAGCACTGCACTGAAATATTCACAAAACTCTATCAAACTTACTTCTATACAATGTCGAATTGGGGGGCCCAATGGTAACGAGTCCAGTGCAGCATTTGATGCTAATTGCTTCTCTTCCCGTAACATCTTTAATTTTGACGCTCGTCTCCTCCATAACCTAACAGAGCAAACAAGAATAGAGTTGATTATTAAGCATAATGACTTAAAAATAAGATTATATGACTAATTCATATGTCAAAGCCCTAAAATTGTATAATGGAACAAGGCATGAAAACCTTAAGAACAACTTCAGCTTGGCCTCAGCAACTTCTTCATCGTGACAACTTTCTCTAACTTCATGAATTTCAACTTCATGTTCTTGGTGAATAAACAGAGAATCGTTTTTGGATACATTCTGGGTCGCAGGAGGTGGCAAAGAAAAGCTATAAGCTAATGAATTTTCCGGTGGAACAGTTTTTGGTGTAATCTCCAATGGTTTGGCATCCACATTAGAGGGCGGGTTTCTCCTTGGCGAGGCTTCAACAATCATATAAGAATTGGTACTCGTCCCACCACTTCTTGCATGTTGCGGTTCAGGCATAATATTATCAAAGGGGAATCTCAATGGTGAAGGATGAGCACTAGCCATATCATAATCTTTAGCACTGTCCTGAACTTCGTGCATGTCTTCAAATGCCTCTACTGGTTTACTATCCTTTGGGGAGAAAATGGTTTCAGACTCTGGAATTTCCACATCAAGCTTCTGGACAGAACTATCATTTTCAGAAGCTAAATCTTTTTGGGGCTCATACTTGTATGCTTTTGTCATCTGAATCTCTTTTGTAGTCCCAACAGGTGGTGATTCGGCATGAATTAAGGGTGAAACATCCTCAACTATCGTCCCAGACCTTTTCTTGTGCACAAGTTTGGAACACTTTATGGGGTATTCAGTATCAGCATTGAGAAACAGGCCTTCCTTCACCATGTATGGTTCTCCAAATGCTTTTATCAAGAACCCATGATACTCCAAAAGGCCCTCAATATCCTCATCCTAATATAAAAAGACAAAGATCACTATACGAACATGGAAAAACCTGCTACAACACGTAAAGAAGTGGAAAAAAATGCAGCACTCATCCACATCTATCCATGAAATATACCTCCATAGCAAGCCAGTTAGCAACATGAGCAACAGGAAGACCTTGGTTATTCTGTAGACCACAATGTAGAGAAGCAAGTGCTTGGGCACGCAACTGATAAAAGTGGCAAAAAACATAAAGGTTAGGATTTCAAATCAAATGTAGAATTGTAGCTTAGTCACATAATTACCAAAACATAACTAAAGTGAATTCCAGAAATTTATTTCCACCTATGCATAGCAGATTCAACATAAACTCAAATTAATCTTACTCAGTCATCCTTCAAAAATTAAGGACTTTGAGACAGATATTTTATACAAAATCATGCTAGAAAAATCAAGTCTTTAAGCATGAAATTAGTCATTTATCACGTAATTGATTGTGAACAGCATATCATGTAATCAGTTTGCCTCTGATAACCTTAAGCAATATCTTAAATTTTCATTCAATGGTTGACTAAAAGCATGCCCAATCTATACATGGCAGCACTATGTAGTTCATGGAAAAGTACAATTCAGTGTCTTTGTTGAGCATAAAATAAATAGAAAAGAATATCCAATACCTTTGCAAAGTGAGCATGCATTAGACATGCTTGAAGATAAGTTGCTTTTCTTGCAAGCCGAAAGAAGGCAATAAAATTACCAGTTCTGCAAGCTCTGCAAAAAATAAACGAGGAAAGGAAAGGTCAGACTACAAGTTTACAACCAAGATAACAAAGTAACAACTTTTATGAGAATCACAACCTTGCTACATTGCGGGCAAATAGAACTTCTGGTGTCTGCCTTATCTCTGGAGTCATCTTTGCAAGATCAAGGGAGAGCTCTGCAGGTTCAACCTAGCATAAATTGCTCATTTATTTAGATTTTGTATTGCAATTGCAAATGAAACATTAAAAGTCAAAATACTACAGAGGCCACTTACTTTATAACCAGGGTGCTTATCCAATTTGAGAAGAGCATAATAGCCTCGAAACTCTTTTTCAGTGGGAATATCCACTCCTTTCTTTCTGTGATCATCATACATCTGGAACAATTCAACTGAAGCTTTGTTCATCTGTTCAATATTGAGGTGAGCGTCAAAGCCCTCGGAAAATCCCTCTCCTTTAGTATATTCACATAATTCATGCATTGCAATGATGTGTAATTTTATCTGAAACAATGGAATTCAACTCATTAGTCTTTATAATCATCTGATACTTCTTTTTGTACTCATATGCATTATTATTACAAGAAAAGAGTGGGTGCTTATTTTGGCACAAATCTTGATGTTAATACTATGTCAGAATAACCCAAACAAAATGGAAAGTCAAGATATCTGATAAGTGCTGCATGTTGAAGTTACTATTAACAAGCAGTGTCGCAATTCCACAACATTACAAATGACTAAAAACAAAAGGAAAATTTCGGAAACCAAAACCATCGGATGCCCAACTTCAAAACATAAGGGGCTTTATTGGCAGTTGATGCAACAAGATAAATATGACCATACTCCAAACGAAGAAGGAACTCTAATTGATATAAGTTCATGCTGCTAAAACTTAATAGCACAGAAGGTATGAGTTACATATTTCTATATTTTAGGTTTCGAACAGGAGTTATATATTCTCATTAGTAAGTGGTCCTTACGAGGCCAATGGACTTTGAACTCCAGCTATTGCAAACAGATAATAAGGACATGGCTACAAGGACTCACCATCTGTTCCAGCATAGTAATAGCTCCTTGATTGAAAATGTGCTGCATCCTCAGGTCCATCCGAATTGCTCTCATCCTGTCCCACAAGAAGTTGTATATGCCAAGAAACCTCTCATCATAAGGCTGATCTAGCAAAGTTAACAGATAACCGATTGTCTTCTTCAGGATGGGCATCGGTCGGATCAAGTTGGCTTCCCTCTCTGCTGTCCTAGTATACTGTCATGAATCATGATTCGGATTATTATATACAAAAGTAATGTTCTCTTCTTTCATAGGATAATAAAAGAATGAGTAATATGAGAATCACCTTCTTAACTGCAAGAAGTCTGCTGGTCACATTTCTATCTCCATCCACGCGTTCATACTGGTCAAGATCCCCTTTCCTTTCACGTTCTCCTCTCTCTGACTCTGAAACACAAATGAATTAGAAAAGAAATTAAAACATGCTTATCCTCCCCATATAAAGGTATAAGAGTTATCACTTATCAGAGTGAGAATACAAGACAATAAAAAGAAGGAAGATTTTACAGAGCTAGATTTTTGCCATAATGAGTTTGCATGCTTATTACTATTAAGCATTGGACGAATGAATAGTCCCAATCACTTCAACCCATCCAAGAACCACCCTTGACTCTAGGTGAATTCTGTCAATTTTCGCTAAACTTTACAGGCTGTGTAACATCATCACTCTTAAAAAACCGAACAAAATTTGCATTGGATTTCTCTCAAACAGGACTTTCCCACCCAAAAATACATAAAGAATTCCAAAAGCTTCTTGAAAAAACTAATTGTAGAGTTTGAATTGTAGATCAAATGAAAATATAACAATTTTACAGGTTCACTAGGAGATTTTTAAATCTTGAGAGAAATACCAGGACACATATCTGGACATATGCCGATAATAACATTGGATGTTTCCCGGCCTTCATTATCAGAAACACCTTGGCCACTGGTAAAGTTGCCAGCTGAATCCATTAAATTCCCTCCCATATATTTCTTCTCTAACACATACGCTTCATGTCTATTTGCAGACACTGTATGGTCTGCAACATCATCATTATTATGTTCAGATTTGCTCAAGTCTACCTTGAAGCGAGCTAAACGCTTTGCCTTGGCTAACATTTCACTGACAACACAATATAAAAAACCATTAAAAATTGAATTTAAGATAAAATACACGTACATTAGAAATGATGCTATTGGACCTAATATCTTACCGTTCATAGTTGTCTTCCATGGAAACAGAGTTTCCTTCAAAGGTTTCACTCGCTGAAAATGATGGAGGAGGTGACCTTGTCCTTTTAGGAGCAGTGGAGATGGGTCTGCTTCCAGCAGCTTCAGAAACACTAAATGGCAAAGATATTTGATGAAGTTGAGAATGAGGGTTGGTCTTTGGAACATTTGATGTTCTTCCCAATCTAGGAGGAGAAATAGAAGGCCTGGAAGAGGAACCACAAAAGTAAAAACAGACTCAACAAATGCACACTCTGTTTAATTTGCTACAGTAGCAGAACATGCACTGCCGCCAACAAGCTTAAATCATATCTTTCAAAATGCCAACAGCATTAACCTCAAAAAAGTATGATAGCTTCCTGCTAGGCTATACTATATTGTTACAAACATAGGCTATCATTTTCATATGCAAAGAATTTTGTTTTGTAAATTTCCCATATGCCCAATGAAAAGTTATGATAAACTTTCTATGTTACATTGCAACTCAACCAGTGTTTCTATTTATAATGAAATTTCTCTAACACTTGATAAAGTTGATAGAATGAAACAAAAATTGAATTCTGAATATGAACAGTGTTGATTAACTATCTTCAGAGAGATTTGAGCTCTTACTGGAAAGGAGTGGGTGTAAATTGACTGCACCATTTGGATGATAGATTTAAGACTTGGGAGGGGAGGGGAGTGGAACGGAGGGATGAGTTTCCACTGGTACCCATAAAGTAGAAAATTTGCCGCATTATGAGTTCGTTTGTTACAGATTATTTGAGAGAGAAAAAAAAACACTTTTTTAATGAAATAATCATTTTTATTGGTTTTAATCATGTTTGTTTAAGCTTTTTAAATTAATCAGAATCTTAAAAATGAATTTTTCTAATTAAACTATTCTTAATAGCTTATGAAAAAAATATGATTTTAATAAGTGTGGCATATGAGAAACAAGATTTAAAAAAATGATTTTTACTATTATAAACAAACACAAATTAGCTTCTTCGTCACATAAAAATCTCTAAAAATAATCTCCAATTACTTTATCTGATAATCACTTTTATTTTGATGTTATATTTTGTTTATGAATAATGGTGACTTTACCACATTTTGCTTTTCTTTAGCTGTATGTATCAAGTTATATGTGAAGTGAAGACAGTGTCATGATTTTAAATTTTTGCTTTTACTCTTCATTCAATCCTGTTAATAACTTCCGAAAAAATAGACAAACAACAAAAACATTACATTCCACTACAACCTAAGCATCTAAAACATCATACTAATCATTTGATACATATGCGACTTCTGATGGAGTATTTCAAATTAACAATTTTGATGATGATGATCCAATTTTCTCAAACAAACTACCAAAAAGTAACGACAAAATAATAACTACATTACAACGATAGGCTAGGTAAAAAACAGGTAATGTCATTACAAGAATAGGCTAGGGAAAATAATAACTTCCAAGAAGTAATGTCATTACCTTCTAAAGTCCTTATGAGCATCATTAAAATTCCCGCTTATGTTGGTAGATGTTGAAGGAGGGGTCCTAATTCTCTTTGAACCTTGATTGTTAAGTTCTTTTGAAAAACTAGGTCGAGGATTCTGAGAATCAATATACGGAGAGACAGAGGACTGGATAGGAGGAACCGAAAAGTTAGGATAATTGACTGATAGACTGGCATGTCCATCCAATGTGCTGCCAGCTAAAGTGGGCCTGTATAATTAAAAATAAAAATAAAAACTTAATCTAAGGCAAATACAATTAGAATTTCAGTATGCCAAAAGATAATAACAAAACCTTGCCCCTATAGTACAATTGGCTACTTCGACCAATAGTCACCATAGGATCTTCGGAAATAAAGAATAAATACAACATTAATCAATGCAAGCAAATCTAAGAGGAGGCATCCCATACCAACCACAATAACAAAAACAATAAAGTTCTGCATGCGCATTACTTGAGACAACCATTAGTCCACAACATAATAGATTAACTTTAGAATAATGTGAAGCAACCCTAGTCCCCCAGTGATTGTGCATTCTAAACTTAGAAACATAAGATATCCTACTCCTTAAGCATTGTGGCCATAACACACACGTTCGCGAAGTATACTAAAACAACAAACAGAAAAAAGAAAATAGAGAACCACTGAACCAAAAGGGCAGAGTCAGGTCACAGAATGATTTAACAAAGAGAAAAACTAGAACAACGATAATATTCTGTTAACGGAACAGCAACAGAGAAATAGGGAGGGATCGAGGGAAAGAGATAGATGTACAGAACATAATAGAGGAATAGAAATGAATGGAGTGAATTAGAAAATTGGAAAATACAAAGCAAAAAAGGAGGACGATAAAGGATGAGAAAATAGAGTTTGCCGGCAAAAGGATATACCTCAAAAACTGATTTGCCAGAGATGAGTCATTGACCAGAGATGTGTGGGAGAGAGATGGCAGAGCACAAGAGAGATGGAAGAAATGTGTACACAAGTTGGGTGTCAAACATGATTTTAGGGTTTAAAATTGGTTACATCTGTGTTATCCTTTTTTTTTCTTGTTCACCCAACTTTTCCCTTTATTTTTTATCAAGTTGATTTCAGCACCATTTCCACCATGGCTTCCATGGGTGCCATTCCATCATGGAAATACCAGCTGCCCTGGAAAAGCATCCACGTCATGGCCTTAGTATGGCATTTTATCACAAAACAGCCACACCGTGCCTCTTCCATTTAACAACATCACTTAGAAAAATAAGAAGCCCAAATTTCAAAATGAAACAACGTACGGAATCTTTAATAAATTGTGAGCTGTGATCATCGGGGCAAATCTAGATGAAGCAAATGATATGCAATGAATGTTTGGAAATTAACAGAAAAAGAGGAGGCACAAATTGTGGAGCCCATAAACTACCTAAGTTAAAGCATCCAAATGTACAGCTGGCCCAAGCATGAAAGCACTGCCATATCACAACAAGAATAACAATCATACAGCAAGGCTCCAACCTACTACTGGTGTTGTAACTAGAACATGGAATGTCATGCATGCAAAATACATCTCCGTGAAGTACAAATAATTTTATAGAACAAAATGCAATATTTCATTATTTAACATATATGGAGATTAAGAACAACTTCAATTTTAATTTTCTGATTCCTGAATGCACATAGAGATACCTAACCAATAGAGATACATTAAAGGAAGGAGGGAGAGTAGAGTATAATCTGAAACTTACTGCTGAACAGATATAGAAGGACCTTCAAAATTCTGAACAGGTTGATGATTCACAGGTACCAAAGGAGGTGATATTGATTTTAGAGGAAGTGAGTGACCGTGCTCTTCAGTAAGAAAATTTGGGCGGCTACAGCAATCAGCAGAAAAACACAAACTAAGGCCTCAAATAAATGAGTGGAAGAAAAAAGATAATGCCACAAGGCAAGACAGTTCATGGTAAATATTAAAAACTTGTAGCTCAAAGGAGGTAAACAGAAGAATGTCAAAACTAAAATGACTTTCCTCGGCCAGAATGTCACGATGAATCTATCATTGAAAAGTGTTCCATGATAAAGTTCATAACCAAAAGGCAACTGATATAATTATTTAAAAACCAGTCCGCATAACAGAAGTTTAGTCTATACAACAGCGTATTGATATGTCTAGTTTATGCATGTGATATTTCAATCCAAACAAGGGAACCTCAACGCAACGGCCCTGATACATAAGTTTAACAAAGAAATAGTATACTATTAAAGACTATATTATCTTCTTACTTATTTCTTGGGACAGTTGGACCTGGGTTCCTCAAAACATCAACATCTGCATATGATACAGGAGGAGATCGAGTTCTTTCTGGGTTCGGAGATCTATAGACTCTGGCTGTAGTACCACTTGTGGAATCACGCGAAGCTATAAATGTTGTGACTGTAGTGGGCCTTTCAGGAGGTTGGGCATCCAAATCGTTATACAACAAATTCTGACCAACACTCCAACCAGAAGATTCAATAGATCTGAAAGAAAATATGAACTATAATGTACTTGTAATGAAACATCTATCAAGGTAGTAAACTATGAGAAGAGAATATTTTTTCTGAACAAAGGTGAAACATAAGTTATCTATCAGGGTACATAGAATTGTTAGGACTTTACCCAAAATCCTGAATGTCAGCAGCACAGTAGTTTACTCATTTTCTCCCAATTCTAGTATGGCAGCATTGAATTACTCATTTTTCCATATCCTATTAATTCAGGGTTAAATTAAACTCACTCGCAGAAGTTGTTACATAGATGTTAAGTTAGCATGAATATTGCACAAAATCAGGCATGCAATAAAATTCAATCCTAATACCACTAGGTAGAGTCGTTTGCACGAATCAAGCAATGCCATTTGGCTTTGTTAAAAAGCATAACCATTAAGAGTAAGGTCAACTTTTAAGGTTTCTTCAGAAGTTTTCCTCAAGTTGCCACTCCCTTTTGATTGAACTATCTTCTATTTCTCCCACTTTCACATTGGACTTTTATTTTTTGTCTCCTCATGCAACCAAAACACCCACAAAAAAAAGTTCTATAGTCTTCTCCTCAATAGGGACTACAACAACTTTATCCCAAATACGTTTTTCAGATGTTCCTAATCTTAACTTTTCTTGTATATCCACCTCAAAAATCTCATTTAAGTAACACTGGTTTTTGGTGGTGGTAATTCATTACCCAACATTCACTACCACATAGTATCCTTAGTGTTATAGACTTGTAGTTGTATAATAAAAATTCCTTTCAGTTTGAAAGACAGTTTCCCACCACAAATTAATCCGTATTATTTCTCCAATGAATCCATCTAGGTTAAATCCTATGCAGTGGTGTTAAACTACACCACCACTACTTATAGTGGTTAATAACATTGATCCAATACAATACACTACAATACAATAGACCTAAATGATATAGCAGCTAACAGCATGAATAAATGTAATGATGTGATTAAAAATTAGAATTAGAGTTGAAGAAAAAAAAGAATGCACCTTGTAGGGTATTAGAATAGAAAATTGAGGAGAAAGAAAGGAAAGAAAATTGACGAACCTGGGTGGGGTAATGATGGGAGAAGAAGAAGGGCGAGAAAAAGGATCGTTGAGGCCGAAAGAAGGTTGAGATTTAAGAGGTTGAGCGGGTCCTGAATCCTTCCCAAATCCCTGGTACGTTGAAATCTTTTTCTTCATCTTCTTCTAACTTCTATGGAATTAATTCATTAATTAATAAATAATAATGTGGAAGATCAAGTGAATGAAAGAGTGGTTCCAATGTTTGAGGTTGAATGAAAGAGTGAGCACCGTCACTGCACTTACGGCTATGAATCGTCTAAATTAAACCCAACCACCTTCAATCAACCAGAACAACCTATTCAAAATAAATTATATAGTCTTTTTCGTATTATCGGAGGGAGGTCGCACACGATACGTTGGTGTTTTTTTTTTTTTAATAAATAAAAAAATTATATTATATTAATAAAATTAAACAAAATATAGTCAATAAAAAAATGTTAAGTAGATGTAAAAAAAATATATAATATTAACAATTTCTTTATAGTCTATTTTAAATAAATTAGCAACTCTATCTTATTTTGATAACAAATCTTTTTTATTATTTTTTCTAACTTATAGTCTAGTAGATAAAAATTAGTTTAAAAAAATTAAATTATATTAATAATCAAATAATTAAAATAAATTAAATCCATATGTGCTCCTATTATCTCTATTTTCAAGTTGGGAGACTTCAATACAATGTTTTATAAGAGGGAGAAAACGAGTGGCGCGGTTATTAATTTTAACAATAATGCTATTCACACCCCCCAAATTGCTATTCACACCCCCTCAAACTTAAAAAAAATCAAAATCCCCAAAATGCCCTTCCATTCATCTTCTTCATAACATTACTTATTCCTATCATCTTCTTCCTCTTCATTCTACATTCCATATTTTCATTGTTGTTCATCTTCTTCATATTCATCATCAATCATCATCCAACATTTTCATCAATCATCATCATCAATCATTAATCATCAATCATCATCAACCAAGTTCATCAATCATCATCAACCAAGTTCATCAAGTTATTATCATTGTTGTGAATCAAGTAAGTAATAATCATTCTTTGTTTTTATTGTGTTATGTTGTTTTGTTTTATGTATTTAAGAATACAATGCCTGAAAATTGAAGGAAAGTAGTTTCCATTTTTGATGAAGAAGACAACCTTCGTTGCCCTAAACCCAGAAACGTACATTCAATTGACGTACGCAATTTTTTTTTCAAAAACCCAGAAACGTACGTGGACAAAATTTCAAAATCCAAACCTTACGTGAATTGAAATAACGTATGTATACGTGAACTGAGTTCGCGTAAACTTACGTGAATTGCAGTTTACGTACATAACAATTTTTCAATTTTTTTTTACGTACGCAATTTCAGTTCACGTAGGGTACGTTCAATGATTACGCAATCTAAGTTTACGTAGGGTACGTGAATTCAGATTGCATACAATATGAGGATTCATGTTTCAAACTCCATTTAATACGCAATCTGAGTTCACCTACTCCAGTACGAGTTCACGTAAAATATCCAGATTCACAAAAAAAAAATGGGAGTTATTGGATATTAAATGATTTTGAGTATTGATATGTGAGTTATGAGTGTGATGAATGGGAGTTATGGGATATTAAATGTGTAATATTGATGACAGGGGCATTTTGGCCACTTTGATTTTTTTTTAAGTTTGAGGGATGTAAATAGCAATTTGGGGGGTGTGAATAGCATTATTGTAATTTTAATTATGCTTAGCTTGTTTTTTTCTTTAATTAACTTATTGCAATCTTTTTTTTTTTAAGTTCCAATTACGATTTATCCTCGTAAAGGCAATAATTGCATTCCACGTTGCCCTAGTTCAATAATTGCATTCCCCTCCCTCGCTCTGCACTCCAATTTTCCGTCCAAGTTCATTTTCTCACGAGAATCGTCCGAGTGAAACAAGACAAATCTACGTTATAATGTTTGGATTTGATTACACTATAAAATACAATTGCACTCATTCTTCTTCGATGTGTATCGAAATTGAATTCAATGGCATCAGCATCACCTTCACCAATTCAGAAAACAGAGGAAGAATGGAGTGCCATTCTTTCTCCCGAGCAGTTTCGCATCCTCCGTCAGAAAGGAACTGAGTAAGTAATTTCCTCAATCGGAATTTGGAATCGAAAATGGGTTTTAATTTGAGCTTTAGGGTATGCATCATCAAATGGAACATGTTTTTGATATTTAATGAATTTGTTTTATTGGGAAAATGTGCAGATTGAAGGGTACTGGAGAATACAACAAGTTATTTGAAGAAGGGATTTACAATTGTGCTGGTTGTGAAACTCCACTTTACAAGTCTTCAACCAAATTTGATTCTGGTTGTGGTTGGCCTGCTTTCTTCGAGGGTTTTCCTGGAGCTATCAATCGCTCAGTAAGTAATTTGTTTTTTTAAATATTCTATTTTCCTTGTTAATATTTAGTTGAAACTTTAGAATTGTATTGTGAATAATAATGGAACCTTATAATTTCACATTTTTCAGCCTGACCCAGATGGTAGGAGGACTGAGATAACATGTGCAGCATGTGGTGGACACTTGGGTCATGTATTCAAAGGAGAGGGTTTTAAGGTTCCAACTGATGAACGTCATTGTGTCAATAGTGTTTCTGTTAAATTCATTCCTGGAAATGTTAATTCTTCAATATAAAACTTTACTTTATAAATCACAAGTGTTAGGTGAAATAAATTGATTTTTGTAGCCATGTGTGGAATTAATAAAATTATTTTCGTTTTTGTTCACTCTTTTATCATGGCTTTCTGTTTGATAGGTCTGTGTAACCGTGAAAGTGGCATATAACATGGGTAGTTATCAAAATCACATGGAGTCTACAAAGATAGAATTTTGTGATGGAATTTTACGTGAAAGAATAAATACACAAACTTGACAATTTAGAGAGTAAATTAAGATTGGCTTTTCTTAAAATTGAAATATGTGTCCAAAATGGCAAAAATTATAAGGGAAAAAAATATAATGGCAAATTTAATTTCAAAAGAATGCTAAAATAATGAAATTTTTTCATAGTTTTAGATGGAAAATCACTGAAAGACAATGTTGTCAATTAAAAAGATAAATGACGCGTTTGAAATTTTAATTAAGTTACAAGACTCTTTCAGTTTTGTCTATTAAAACAATTGTATTGTTGTGATGCATTTTTATTCGAGCAAATAGCTTTTTATATTATTAGTTTAATAATATTGTGATGGATTTTTACTCTAGTATTTAGCTTTTTATATTATTAGTTTAATAATATTGTCATCTTTAAAATTATTCTTCAACAAATTTTTCTATCTCAGGCAACATACTGGTGCCTACCCTAGACCATAATGTAAGCAATATCACTCACTTAGTCATCGAGAGATTCTTTCGAATAAGATTTTATCCACAAACGTCAAATATTAGTGGCCTCAAGAGGCACTGAATCCCCCCTCACCCAAAAAATTAAGAAAGAACAAAATTTATTCTTTGTATTTAAAAACAAAAAACTTTAAAAAAGTATAATCAAACAAGACTTTCATATTTAATTTCGTCAATTGGTTGAAATCATATTTTTACTCAATTGTTGAAATCTTGAATACTTCGAAATAAAGTTTACTAAAATCTATCGTATGCTTTTGCAATTTTGAAAAAAGTAAAAAGGAAAAAAAAAAAGTTTACATCTAGGTCAAAACAAAAATAAAATAAAAAGCTGCGTCAAAAAAACTGAACAGTAATAGAGAGTTCATGAACCAAATTATACTAACTTACTTCAGTTCATAAATTAGATGTCAATGTCACAATTTGGTTCTTTTTATGCTATTCAGTTCAATTTAGTGATTCGGTTTTTTATACGATCTTAATATTCAATTCGGTTCAATTTTTTTTTTAATAATTCGAATATCAACTAATAATAGTAATTTGATACGATTTGGTTCACATAATCAATTTAAATTTAAAAATTATAGTTCAATTTTTTATAAAGGTATTTTCGGTTCAAAAATAAAGAGCCAGCGAAACAAACATTTATACCAATTTGGTAACGAGTCCAATGGTCTGGCATCCACATTAGAGGGCGAGTTTCTCCTTGGCGAGGCTTCAACAATCATATAAGAATTGGTACTCGTCCCACCACTTCTTGCATGTTGCGGTTCAGGCATAATATTATCAAAGGGCAATCTCAATGGTGATGGATGAGCACTAGCCATATCATAATCTTTGGCACTGTCCTGAACATCGTGCATGTCTTTAAGTGCCTCTACTGGTTTACTATCCTTTGGGGAGAAAATGGCTTCAGAGTCTGGAATTTCCACATCAAGCTTCTGGACAGAACTATCATTTTCAGAAGCTAAATCTGTTTGGGGCTCATACTTGTATGCTTTGGTCATCTGAATCTCTTTTGTAGTCCCAACAGGCGTTGATTCGGCATGAATTAAGGGTGAAACATCCTCAACTATCGTCCCAGACCTTTTCTTGTGCACAAGTTTGGAACACTTTATGGGGTATTCAGTATCAGCATTGAGAAACAGGCCTTCCTTCACCATGTATGCTTCTCCAAATGCTTTTATCAAGAACCCATGATACTCCAAAAGGCCCTCAATATCCTCATCCTAATATAAAGCCAAAGATCAGTATACGAACATGGAAAAACCTGCTACAACACGTAAAGAAGTGGAAAAAAATGCAGCACTCATCCACATCTATTCAAGAAATATACCTCCATAGCAAGCCAGTAAGCAACAAGAGCAACAGGAAGACCCTGGTCATTCTGTAGACCACAATGTAGAGAAGCAAGTGCTTGGGCACGCAACTGATAAAAGTGGCAAAAAAAGATAAAGTTTAGGATTTCAAATCGGATGTACAATTGTAGCTTAGTCACATAATTACCAAAACATAACTAAATGAATTCCAGAAATTTATTTCCACCTATGAATAGCAAATTCAACATAAACTCAAATTAATCTTACTCAATCATCCTTCAAAAATTAAGGACTTTGAGACAGATACTTTATACAAAATCATGCTAGAAAAATCAAGTATTTAAACATGAAAATAGTCATATATCACGTAATTGATTGTGAGCAGCATATCATGTAATCAGATTGCCTCTGATAACCTAAAGCAATATCCTAAATTTTCTTCCAATGGTTGAGTAAAACCATGCCCAATCTATACATGGAAGCACTATGTAGTTCATGGAAAAGTACAATTCAGTGTCTTTGTTGAGCATAAAATAAATATAAAAGAATATCCAATACCTTTGCAAAGTGAGCATGCATTAGACATGCTTGAAGATAAGTTGCTTTTCTTGCAAGCCGAAAGAAGGCAATAAAATTACCAGTTCTGCAAGCTCTGCAAAAAATAAATGAGGAAAGGAAAGGTCAGACTACAAGTTTACAACCAAGATAACAAAGTAACAACTTTTGTGAGAATCACAACCTTGCTACATTGCGGGCAAATAGAACTTCTGGTGTCTGCCTTATCTCTGGAGTCATCTTTGCAAGATCAAGGGATAGCTCTGCAGGTTCAACCTAGCATAAATTGCTCATTTATTTATATTTTCTATTGCAATTGCAAATGAAACATTAAAAGTCAAAGCACTACAGAGGCCACTTACTTTATAACCAGGGTGCTTATCCAATTTGAGAAGAGCATAATAGCCTCGAAACTCTTTTTCAGTGGGAATATCCACTCCTTTCTTTCTGTGATCATCGTACATCTGGAACAATTCAACTGAAGCTTTGTTCATCTGTTCAATATTGAGGTGAGCATCAAAGCCCTCGGAAAATCCCTCTCCTTTAGTATATTCACATAATTCATGCATTGCAATGATGTGTAATTTTATCTGAAACAATGGAATTCAACTCATAAGCCTTTATAATCATCTGATACTTCTTTTTGTACAAACAGATGCCTGTAATTGATAACGCTACAATGAATTATATTACCAAATAATTACTATATATTTGGTATTTGACTGTGTGAATCCATAGAGCTTGTAATGAACTAATGAAAACCCATGATATTATCACTCAAGTAAGAGCAATAATCTGGATTTCACATGCATTATTATTACAAGAAAAGAGTGGGTGCTTATTTTGGCACAAATCTTGATGTTGATACTATGTCAGAATAAGCCAAACAAAATGGAAAGTCAAGATATCTGATAAGGGCTGCATGTTGAAGTTACTATTAACAAGCAGTGTCGCAATTCCACAACATTACAAATGACTAAACAAAAGGAAAATTTCGGAAACCAAAACCATCGGACGCCCAAGTTCAAAACATATAAGGGGATTTATTGGCAGTTGATGCAACAAATAAAGAGGAACTCAGACAACATAACTTAGATCATCAACAAGATAAATATGACCATACTCCAAACCAAGCAGGAACTCTAATTGATATAAGTTCATGCTGCTAAAACTTAATAGCACAGAAGGTATGAGTTACATATTTCTATATTTTAGGTTTCGAACAGGAATTACATATTCTCATTAGTAAGTGGTACCTACGAGGATGATGGACTTTGAACTCAAACTATTGCAAACAGATAATAAGGACATGGCTACAAGGATTCACCATCTGTTCCAGCATAGTAATAGCTCCTTGATTGAAAATGTGCTGCATCCTCAGGTCCATCCGAATTGCTCTCATCCTGTCCCACAAGAAGTTGTATATGCCAAGAAACCTCTCATCATAAGGCTGATCTAGCAAAGTTAACAGATAACCGATTGTCTTCTTCAGGATGGGCATAGGACGGATCAAGTTGGCTTCCCTCTCTGCTGTCCTAGTATACTGTCATGAATCATGATTCGGATTATTATAAAAAAAAGTAAAGTTCTCTTCTTTCACATGATAATAAAAGAATTAGTAATATGAGAATAACCTTCTTAACTGCAAGAAGTCTGCTGGTCACATTTCTATCCCCATCCACGCGTTCATACTGGTCAAGATCCCCTTTCCTTTCACGTTCTCCTCTCTCTGACTCTGAAATACAAAGGAACTAGAAAAGAAATTAAAGCATGCTTATACTCCCCATATACAGATATAAGAGTTATCACTTATCAGAGTGAGAATACCAGACAAGAAAAAGAAGGAAGATTCTACAGAGCAAGATTTTTGCCATAATGAGTTTGCATGCTTATTGGACGAATGAATAGTCCCAATCACTTCAACCTATCCAAGAACAACCCTTGAGTCTAGGTGAATTCTGTCAAAATTTTCGCTAAACTTTACAGGCTGTGTAACATCATCACTCTTAAAAAACCGAATAAAATTTGCATTGGATTTCTCTCAAACAGGACTTTCCCACCCAAAAATACATAAAGAATTCCAAAAGCTTCTTGAAAAAACTAATTGTAGAGTTTGAATTGTAGATCAAATGAAAATATAACAATTTTACAGGTTCACTCGGAGATTTTTAAATCTTGAGAGAAATACCAGGACACATATCTGGACATATGCCGATAATAACATTGGATGTTTCCCAGCCTTCATTATCAGAAACACCATGGCCATTGGTAAAGTTGCCAGGTGAATCCATTAAATGCCCTCCAATATATTTCTTCTCTAACACATACGCTTCATGTCTATTTGCAGACACTGTATGGTCTGCAACATCATCATTATTATGTTCAGATTTGCTCAAGTCTACCTTGAAGGGAGCTAAACGCTTTGCCTTGGCAAACATTTCACTGACAACACAATATAAAAAACCATTAAAAATTGCATTTAAGATAAAATACAAGCACAATAGAAATGGTGCTATTGGACCTAATATCTTACCGTTCATAGTTGTCTTCCATGGAAACAGAGTTTCCTTCAAAGGTTTTACAAGCGGAAAATGATGGAGGAGGTGACCTTTTCCTTTTAGGAGCAGTGGAGATGGGTCTGCTTCCAGCAGCTTCGGAGACACTAAATGGCAAAGATATTTGATGAAGTTGAGAATGAGGGTTGGTCTTTGGAACATTTGATGTTCTTCCCAATCTAGGAGGAGAAATAGAAGGTCTGGAAGAGGAACCACAAAAGTAAAAACAGACTCAACAAATGCACACTCTGTTTCATTTGCTACAGTAGCAGAACATGCACTGTCGCCAACAAGCTTAAATCATATCTTTCGAAATGCCAACAGCATTAACCTCAAAAAACATTGATAGTATGATAGCTTCCTGCTAGGCTATACTATATTGTTACAAACATAGGCTATCATTTTCATATGCAAATAATTTTGTTTTGTAAATTTCCCATATGCCCAATGAAAAGTTATGATAAACTTTATGTGTTACATTGCAACTCAACCAGTGTTTCTATTTATAATGAAAGTTATCTAACACTTGATAAAGTTGATAGAATGAGACAAAAATTGAATTTTGAATTCTGAATTCTGAATATGAGACAAATGTAATGATGTGATTAAAAATTAGAATTAGAGTTGAAGAAAAAAAAGAATGCACCTTGTAGGGTATTAGAATAGAAAATTGAGGAGAAAGAAAGGAAAGAAAATTGACGAACCTGGGTGGGGTAATGATGGGAGAAGAAGAAGGGCGAGAAAAAGGATCGTTGAGGCCGAAAGAAGGTTGAGATTTAAGAGGTTGAGCGGGTCCTGAATCCTTCCCAAATCCCTGGTACGTTGAAATCTTTTTCTTCATCTTCTTCTAACTTCTATGGAATTAATTCATTAATTAATAAATAATAATGTGGAAGATCAAGTGAATGAAAGAGTGGTTCCAATGTTTGAGGTTGAATGAAAGAGTGAGCACCGTCACTGCACTTACGGCTATGAATCGTCTAAATTAAACCCAACCACCTTCAATCAACCAGAACAACCTATTCAAAATAAATTATATATTCTTTTTCGTATTATCGGAGGGAGGTCGCACACGAATACGATGCGTTGGTTTATTTTTTTTCATAAACAAAACTATATTATATTAATAAAATTAAACAAAATATATTCAGTAAAAAAATGTTAAGTAGATGTAAAAAAAAATATAATATATTGACAATTTAAATAAATTAACAACTCTATCTTATTTTCATAACAAATCTTCTTTTTTTCCTAATTTAAAGTCTAATAGATAAAAATTAATTTAAAAAATTAAATTATATTAATAATCAAATAAAATAGATTCTTTTTCATAATTGATACAAGCCGTTTGTTTATTCGGATCAGTCCAGAAACACTGTTTTATCCTCGTAAAGGCAATGATTATGTTACAAATATGGTGACATACAACACGCGAATTATTGAATGCCACGTTGCGAATTATTGAATGCCACGTTGCCCTATTTCTCAAAGCAAAAATAAAAAACACCATCTTGCAATCACTATAGTCTATAGACTCGGGTCTACAATGACAGCAACACATACGTTATGTAATAAAAAATAAATAAAAATTGAACCAAACTACATTAAAAAATTGAACAATAATAGAGTTTGTGAACCAAATTGTAGGAAATTACTTCAGTACATGAATTATATGTCAATGTCACAGTTTGGTTCTTTTTTATTGTATTCAATTAAGTTTAGTGATTCGGTTTTTTAAACGATTTCAATATTCAGTTGGGTTCAATATTTTTTTAATAGTTCTACTATCAACTAATAATGGCAATTTGATAAGATTTGGTTCACAAAATCAGTCTAGATTTAATAATTATAGTTCAATTTTTTATAAAGCTATTTTCGATTCAAAAATAAAGAGTCAGCGAAGCAAACATTTATACCAATTTGATTTGAGACCAACCGTTAAGAGTTCGGCTCGATCTTATTTAAATATTGTAATAGTTTAGTTAAGTTTCTTAATTAACCAAACCATGAATGATCCTAACTACACAAGAGAGATCTAATATGTCTTCTATCGATGCTTTTGAATCTTAAATACATCAGTGTTGGTGTTTGAGCTATTAATTCTATGTCGTTGCTCAATTGTTTTAAAAATAAAGTCATCACAAATCACATTTCTAGTAGATAATCTTGATTAAAGGAATGAATGGAGGGAGCAAACTGGGCCATGGCTACTAAGACCTTATCATTTTCACAGCTGTTTAATGGTGAAATCTCACACCTAACAACACCATAATACAAATTTGTATGCGTGATAATAGACATATCTGTAAACCATGCCCCTGGTCAGTAACTCAATCAAAGTATCAAACGCTTCCCTTTTATACTATATATATATATATATATATATATAGTTTTATAACGAGTTCAAACTTTTCTTTTGGGGTCAAAATTCTTCAAAATACTGCCATAAATTAATGAGGCTATTTTATCAAGTCTCTATATTACTTTTACTGCTATTACTAACGAAAAGCACCTTCCGCTAGCACACATAAGAGATTGATTTCACTTGCATCCCATTTTCATTAGCTATGATCATATTGAAATCTTATCCACAGAACACACTATCATCAAATAACAAGAATTATGCAATTGAATTTATTATTTAAAGTAAAAGCAAGACAAGAGAGTTACTGCTCTAACCTCAAAACTAAACATTGATATTGCCTATTGGAAGCACCGTTTATTTATAGATTTCTGTACAAACGTCCCATCCCCAAGTTCAATTCCCATCACTTTCAACTGAATTATAGCCCAAAAATATTCATGCGGACGGGTGGAAGTGGAAGTGTGCAAAAATGCGATGCCATGAACAATAGCTAGAAAGCAAAGTAGAGGACCTCTTAATAACTAACTCAACTTCATCGCTTGTAAATTCTCACTTCCGGTTTATTTTTCTTTCTGTTTTCAGAGCATTCCCTCAAAGCTTGTATTTCTGCCAAAAGATCAGCAATTCATAAAATTGTGATGGTTTCTTTTAATGCAAAAGTAATGATGGCTTAGTTTAAACACAAGCATGGCATTGAAGCTTTATAGAGATAATAATTCAGAATTCAATTAAAGAAATTAATAAATAAAAAATAATGTGTCAATTTGACCCCTAAACTACCACTCTCTCTTCCATTTGGTCCTTGATTAGAGAAATATAATAATAAATAGTCCTAACTATTTTTAATCTATCAATTTAGTCTCTGAACTATCATTCTCTCCCATTTTTAGGATGGAGAGAGAATGAATTGAATGTTCACTCTAAAAAAAAACTCCACAATAAACTCTTAAAATTTGGTTTGGATGTCACTCAATCCTACAAAACTAACTGTAAGACACTCTATAAAAATTCTTTTCAGGTTATATCTCCGCCTCACGCAGGAGGGCCATGATACCAGAATCTTGGAAGACACTCTAATATAATACTAAAATTTTAATTATGCCTAATTTAACCCTAGATAACTGGCTTCTGAGGTCAGTGACCACTCTCACTTACAAATACTAATTTGGATCCAAGTGAAAGGTTCGATGAAGTCCAACAATACTTTCTAAAAAAATCAAAATTCAAAATGTTAATCAAATTAGAGGAGCTTAATGTCGAGAATGCATTTGAAAGTAAGAGGGTAACATCATGATTGCGTTTCATAACAGATTCAGACATAGAAAAAATGAATCTTATTAGCATTTTGCGATTACAGTGTTCCTAATTTCTTAGAGAGAATGCATAAAAACTGTACCTGTCTGGCATTCTTTCCAATTCCTGTTATTACGAACAACGCAGTCCTGAGAATTAATGGGGAAAAATGTCAGCTATACAACTATGAATTCGAAAATTTAGGGATTTAGGGTTATAGAAAGATGAAGAAGAGAATGAAGTGGACCTGCATCAAGAGATAGAGAGAAGAACACTCATCGAGCTGCTTCACGTTCTCGTCGTCGTCGTCCGCATCGCTACTGTGAAGTGGCCGTGGTGCCGCCAATGGTTTCGCTTCGCTCATGTGAAGTTGTTGCGGTGTCGCCGACGGTTTCCCTTCGCTCGTGTTCAGTGGTTGTTGCTCCATCTTAACGAGTCCGATAAAATGATCGATAAGCCTTTGCAAATTTATTGTAAGAGAATCACTTTCTTAAAAACAAAACATGATTTTAAAAGTTTTAATTTATTTGTTGAAGTTTATAAAAAAAAAAAATCTTAAAACTGTTTAGCTGTTTTTAGTAGGTTATAAAAATTATTTTTTATAATTAATTTTAGAAAAATAATTTTCATAATGTCAAATAAATATAAGATAACTTTTTAAAAAAAATTAAAAAAATAATCTCTAAGTTATTAAATACTAAAATTATATTTTATAATTTTAACAAACATACCCTTAAATTGAACTAGCATAATGGTCGTGTATTCGAAAAGACTGAGTTCAAAAATATGTATTCAGAAAGAAAAAAGGAAAAAAAATTCTATGGTCACGTGAGTAAGTCTGTAAATGTAAATATTTGCATTATGTCGAATGAGAGATAACAATTTTGTATACATTATCATCAATTTTAAAATATTATTATAAACATATAATTATCTTACAAAATAATATATTTTGTATACATTGGGTTGATTTTTATTTTTATTTTGTAATTTAATTGTTGAAATTATTGTATTTGTTTTTTTTTTAAATAAATTGTGTTTACAAGCATTTGAATAATTTATAATTAAGTCTCAAAATGCTACGACTAAATTTTAAACTATTCACAAATTTAAGATTAAATTACAAAAAATAGGAATCTATTTTAAAAAATTAAACAATTTATGTATGCAAAAAATATATTTGAATTAATAGTAAATTTAATATTCATACTTTTATTTGTCGAATATTTAATTATTTGTAGTGTTATTATATCGTAACAACATAATCGTCTTAAATAATTTAGAATTATATTTTATTCTTAAAAATTAAGTCTACCACTTTTGAGAATTGATTCTAATGGGCATAAAAATATTATATTCTAGGACCATTGCAAAATATTTAAACAATATATAATAAAGATTTTGCAACCTTCAAAATTTTGGACTCATGTACAGCAACCCAACCCACACGGACTATGGTCCACTCCTGCATAAAAGCAACTACAGTTCTTCGAAGGGATCTTGTTTCGTAATGATAACTTAATTAAAATGTTTAAAAAAATATTAAGAATACTAATAATATAGTCCTAATTTATTGACGTTGGGTATTGCCATAAAAAAAATTCTAACATCCATATATTTTATTTTTATATTTTATTTTATTAGAAGTAGAAATAATTATTTTAGAAATTTTTTGACGATGGTTATTAATTTTTAACTGAATTGTATTTTATTATTTTAATTTTTTTGTGAAAAAAAGAATAATAGAAATAAAATAAGCAAGAATTGAAAACATATATTAAAAATAAAATTACCTTAAGTTGGAGAGTGAATATTACTTTGTGACAGAGAAACTTATGTCTCTCATTTACAATCTCAATACTCAAAGAAAAAACTCAAAGAAAAAGATATGACTTAGGAGAGAAAAATGAATTATTTAAATAAAACTGTTAGTTAGTGATTTACCCCCTCCAGTAATAACTCTTTAATTACGATTATATATACTTTGGCAAACATATTTTTCCGTAATGTCCATTATTTGATAAGTTTTTTTTAGGCTAAATAGCACATGTGATCCTTTAACTTAATTTCAGTTAAAATTTTAGTCATTTATTATTTATTTATTTTTCTGATTTGGTACTTTATTTTAATTTTAAGTGTTAAGTTAATCTTTTATATTTTAAAATATCAATAATGTTATCTTTTTTTTACAAAAATTAAAAATATTCATCAAAACTTTCAAACAAAATCCATAAAATTAATTATAATCTTAACTATAATACAAATTTCATCAAATTCATAACTTAAAACTTTAAATAAACTCATATTTTCATTCTTTGTTTGATGTTGTTGGAGGTGAAAATACGAGTTTATTTGAATATTTGAGTTATGCATTTGATGAATTTTGCATTATATTGAAGATAATAATTAATTTTATGGGTTTTGTTTGAAAAAATTGATGATTTTTTTTGAATTTTTGTAGAAAAAATGATAATATTATTGACATTTTAAAATATAAAAGATCAAATTGTCACTTAAAGTTAAAATAAATTACCAAATCAAAATAAAAAAGAAAAGATAAAAGACTAAAACCTCAACTGAAATTAAGTTAATGGACTTGAACTAATATTTAACTTTTTATTATTATTATTATCGTCACGATAAGATTATTTTAACTTGAAATTTGAGATAAAAAGAGAAAAAAATGAAGAAAGAAGAAAAAATAATTAGTTTTAAATAGAGAAAATAGAAGAAAATGAATAAACTATTTAAAATTTAAATAAAAAAAAGATAATTCAATTAAATTTTTATGAAAATTTTCTCAAAAGATTTTAGAAAAAAAAGATACCAAAATAATTAACAATCTGATAAGATAATAGAATTTGCAAAATGTTTAAATTAAAATATATATAAAATTTAAATCGATAAAAATGAAAAAATAATTACAATAATAGATATAATAAAATTTATATACACATATTACTTATAGTTAATTTTAGATCCTTTATTGTATATCACATCGAGAAAGTTCTCCATGTAAAAACTTGTAAGTTAATTATTCTTCTCTTATTTTTGTTCTTTTTCCACTTAGTATATATTTCGATTTCACATGGAAATTTTGCCGGTATTTCCCAGCAAGAAATGTACCATTCATTTTCCTTGCTCACTTTATCACTATCATACACCATTAATTGGACACAGACATTCATTTCAAATTTACATTCTCCCATCAAACAATGAAATAACATCCCCTCATCAATTATTTTCTTTCGATCCATAAAAATATATTTTCTTTCAATATATTTATTTTTCTATCCTCAAAGTCAAGACTGTCTAATCTTGTCAATCAAAAAAGTAATACAATAAATTTTGAGAGAGGATAATTAAATTGAATAAGTGACATTAATATTCTTATATTTAGTTATCCGTGAACTATTGAGATAAGTTAAGTTGTGAAAATTCCATAACATCTTACTTTCTAATATATAATAACTTACATATAATTTTCATCATTTATTTTTTATATAATATTTGTTTTGATTATTTATTAATTTTTATCTTTTATAAATAATATTTTTAGTCATTTTTACAGTCACAACAAATCTCTTTTAACAATTGTCAATATATATCAATAATAATATTCTTTCAAAAAACATTAATTTAATTGAATAATTTACTTATACTTGAAAACACCCTTTTTACATGTTTCAAAATAAAATATATGACTTCACTCCTCTAAATTTTTATTTCTACAATATCTTACATTATTAAAAACGTCTTTAATTATAAAAAAAATGATTTACTAGAACCCAAAACCTTAAAAATAAAATTAACTTTTGAAAATAGACAAAAAAAGCTTTTTATCAATTGTTTACCATATACAACATTTCGGGTTCATCGTATTGGAGTGAAAAGAAAAGTTCATTGTATTGACAAAAAAAGAAAAAAAATAAATAAAAAGTTCATTGAATTGGACAAAAAAATACATTTTTTTACTAAAAAATTTACATGAATACTCACACAATAAAATGGAATTTTTAATCTGTTGTGTTTTGTCTCACTCTATTTTATATATTTCATTCGATTCTGATCGTTTTAAATTATCCAACAAAATATTTATTTATTTTTATTAGATATATGATTCATTATATCTATTAATTGTGGATTTTTTTCTATAATGGGAACAAATTGAATTGGATTTAATTTTAATTACGGGATGACAATAAACAAATTTATACTACTAGATTTCAAATTAACATTTTTTAAGATTATTATACAGTTTGACTACAAAATTCATTTCAACATTCAAATTTAAAATTATATTTTAACTCAGAAAGTCAAATATTTTAAAAATGTATTTTAAAAACATGTCAATATATACCTTTTGGTTAAAAAACAAGTCAATATATTATTACATACATTATTGAATATATCAAACAATAATGTATATGTTTTTTTGGTCAAATTCATTATTTTGTATATCAACTTTTTTTACATATTTTTGTTTATACTTTTAGCTGAAGGGAATATATCAAAACTTAAATTTGAACACGAGTACAATAAACTTATATTTAAACACTATTTAAAATGTGATAAAATATATACTTATATTTAAAGGAAATATCAATTTTTAACATAATTTTTTATTTTAAATTTATCTTTTGTTTAAACTATTTTATTTGTAATTTTATTATTTTGTATTCAATTTTTTTTGACAAGACATTTTTTATTGAATTAAATAATTGATTTTTTCTTAAAAAAAATTCAGTTTAAAAATTATTCTAAACTATTTTATTTACAACTTATATCCTTCCTTATCAATCAAATAAATGAATTTTCTTAAACAATCATATAAAAAATCTAGTAAATTATATTATTTTTATCAACAAAAATAATGTGCCGTATGCACATTAATAATATATAAGATCAATATATAGCAAAAGCTCGTGTTTTATATTTTTGTCCAAACTATTTTATATTTATGGATATAACATATATAAAAATAAATTTACAGATTAATTAGAAAAATAATAAATCATGTGATATTTTGATTGGTTAAAAAAATTATTTTGGTTGAAGTCAATACACAATCTTATTTTTAGGTAGAGAATTTGAATTCAATTTTTGAGAAGTGTTTAAATTTGCAAAAGTTGAATCGATAAATCAGTATGGCTAAATTAAATATTAGTTTTAATTATTTTTTTGACAAAAAAAAATAGTCTTAATTATAATCGATTTGAATCATCAAAGCTATAGAGATTATATACTCAACTCAATAGATCCAATTAGGTCATGCTCCAAATCAATATATATCACGAATTCATTATTATTTTCTATTTATCATACAAAATAAAGCATGTGGTGATAAGGAATATAAAAAAGATGAAATATTGGACCATCAATATTAATATCACACTCTCAAACGTTTAAATTTTTAAGAATGGTCCCAAATGTATAGGAAGTATTCCACAGCTATAATTTTTCGATTCCTCCTGATAAAAAAATAATATTTTTTAACTGAATCAAAAGCCAAAATGAAATTGTTAAAAAAGTAAAAAAAGAAAAAACTTTTTTCTTTGCCATAATTAAAAAGAAAATACTATAAAAAAAGAAGATAAATTCACATTCAAGTTTAGAAAAATAAAAGGACTAGAAAAATATATTATTTTGACTAGTGAAAACTATTTTATTTTATTATATATATATATATATATATATATATATATATATATAATCAATCACCAGTAATTTAATATTACTCGTATATTTACTTATTTTTACTAATTTTTTATTTTAGAAGAAATAATTTTTTAAATATATACATACATATAAAACTACTAGTTTTCTTTTTAAAAATGCATAATAATAACAATAATATGTGAATTATTTTCTTAATATATTAACAGATTAGTGAAATTTTATTTAAATATCATAAAATCCTCGCCAACCAACATTTAAGTAATTGAAAAGACAAATTTTCGATAATGTAACCAATAGCATATAGAATTACATTAATTAATGTATTTATTTTTAATGCTTTATTGTATTTCGAACAATTTTATTCAAGAGAAAAAAAAAAAGAAAAATCATCAAATTGATTAGATTTTTACTCTTGAACAAAACTAATATTATTAATAACAATACTTTGAAACATTTTTCTTAATATATTAATAGATATTAGTGAAATTTCATTTATGTATCATAAAATTCTTTCCAACGAAGATAAGTTAACGGAATAAGTAATTCTTTGTAACGTAGATAATTCTAGTTAGAATCTCGTTAAAAAATGTGTTCACTTTTATTGTTTTGTCATATTTTAAACAATATTACCTTCTATACATGTGTGAAATACAAATAACACATTTTTTATCAAATAACTTTTCTACGAAACTAAATTATTATTGTCATTTGACAAATAGATTAAATTAATATTTTTTAATTGATTAAATTAATATTATTAATAACAAAACATTTTCTTAATATATTAAGAGACATTAATAAAATTTCATTTATATATCACAAATCAATTCCAAGAGATTTCCGAACTAACAAAATAAACTTGTTATTCTTAGCATAGTTAATCTCGATTAAAATCTTGTTAAAAGACGAGTTTCTTCTTAATGTTTCTCGGTATTTCATACAATGTTACCTTCAATAAACGATACATCTTCAAAACATAAATAGAATCTTTTTGTAAAATAACCTTTCTAATGAACTAAATTATTATTATTCTTTGACAAATATATTAAATTAATATTATTATATTGAATTTGTTTTTAAAAAACATAAATTTGTCTTAATATATCTTTTATTATAACCATGATGCTAACCTAGTTACTATAGTGGGAAAGGGACGTGGGCTATTAAAGCCTCCCCAAGCTTAACACACAGCCTCAGCACAAAAAATAAAATAAAAAGAGGAGAAAGAAAAAAAAAAGAACAACAACAAAAAAAAACCTAAAAATTCTATTGATTTTCTTTCTGATTCTCCGATGTTCTAAGATCGATCCTACCTTTGATTGTTCGTAATTTTTCTTCAATCGGGTACGTGTCGATCGATTTTCTAATACTGATTATAACTCTTGAATTTTCCTTCACGTGTATTGGGGATCTTCTTCGTATTGAAACAATATTAACAATTGATTTTTTAGATCGAATTTCTGATCTATCGACGACTTTGGAGTTTTGTTATGTCGTTGAATTCATTTGGGTAGTTTCAATTTTTAATTTTTTTCAACTGGGTTTACTCTTTTCATTGAGATTACTGGTGCATGTTTTTGGGCAGTGTTATTAATATTTGTTTTTCATTTTTTTTTGTTTTTATTTTTTTAATCTGAATTTCAGGACTTTATTCATCGTAGATTGTAATTCTGAGATTTAGAGGTAATAAAGTTTCACTTATTGAATTCATATATGATGCATTATATTATAATCAAGTGTTATTTATTACTCTAATTTTTTCTTGCTTTTTGTTGATTGACAATGCTATAAAACTTGTTGTGAATTTACCTTGTTAATTTTAATTTTCTCATTAGTTTTTAACAGTGCTTGTTTTTGGAATTAATAAACTTTGGATGCTTGTGAATTGATGTTGGATAAATTCATGAGTCACCACGAGTGTATTTATATTTATAATTAATAATTTTATTTATTGATTTATTTTTGTTTTTCAGTTTAATGGCATCACTGGTTGCCAGTGGTAACAGTCAAATGTCTTCTTCAGTTTCTGTTCAAGAAAAAGGAAGTAGGAATAAGAGAAAATTCAGGGCTGATCCACCTTTAGGGGAGCCAAACAAGATTACACCTTCACCTCAACATGAGAGTCTAAGCTATGAATTCTCGGCTGAAAAAATCGATATGACCCCAAGTTTTGGACAAGTCACAGCTTCTGACTTGTGCAGTGTTAGCCAAGATTGTTCTGATGGCTTGAAGCTTGACCTTGGATTATCTAGCCCTGCAGTTTCATCCGAAGTTAGGCCGAGCCAACCTAAGGTGGAACTAGAGACGTTTGAATCTCACGACGCTGATTGGAGTGATCTCACTGAAGTTCAGTTGGAAGAACTTGTCCTGAGCAATTTGCACACCATTTTCAAGAGTGCAATAAAGAAAATCGTTGCTTGTGGCTACACTGAAGATGTTGCTACGAAGGCTATGTTAAGGCCTGGCATCTGTTATGGATGCAAAGACACTGTGTCAAATATAGTTGACAACACTTTGGCATTTCTAAGAAATGGCCAAGAGCTTGATCCTTCGCGAGATCACTATTTTGATGATTTATCGCAGCTTGAGAAGTATATCTTGGCCGAATTGGTTTGTGTTCTTCGAGAGGTTAGACCATTTTTCAGTATTGGGGATGCAATGTGGTGTCTGTTGATTTGTGACATGAATGTGTCACATGCTTGTGCAATGGATGGGGACCCTTTAAGTAGTTTATGCAATGATGGCATCGGCGATGGCTGTTCTTCTGTCCAGACTGAATCCCAATCAAAATTGGAAACAAAAGGTCCTGAATTGAGTCTTCCAAGTCCTTGTAATTCAATTCCCTCGGGTTCTCAATCTGAGAAATCCCTTGTGGCGGAAAATTCTCAAATTCTTGGCGGACTCTCGGAGAAACAAGGAGGTGCTAATTTGGGAAGTCATTCTGTTGACAAGTCATCTGGTGCTTCTGGAGCATCTCAATCTCCCCTGCTACAAGAAAAGAGCGCAAGTGTTAGAAAGGTTCATTCCAGCAGCACTAAGAGGGACTACATTTTTCGTCAGAAGTCGATCCATGTGGAAAAAAGTTACCGGACATACGGGTCTAAAGGGTCTTCAAGAGGAGGAAAGCTGAGTGGCTTGAGTGGTTTAATCTTGGATAAAAAACTCAAATCTGTATCAGAATCTACTACCATAAACTTAAAGAGTGCATCCTTAAACATAAGCAAGGCAATGGGAATCGATGTCACTCAAGACAATCTCAACGCTGATTTCTCATCTAATGATGGACCATCTACCCTTACTTCAAAAAGTCTGGATTCTAGCAGTACTATTTCTCCGTTAGCCGTTCCTTCATCTTCAGAACCCGAAGCAAATGCTATACCCGCAGTCGGTAGCCCGGATGCATTATCAGCTACAGATACCGACCTTTCTCTTTCATTGTCTTCAAAAAGCAATTCAACTACAACACCTATCTGCTGCAGTAACAAGGTACCTAGTAGCAGTTGTGTGGGGGTACCAATTGTCAAGTCCGTGGGACCATGGATGCCGCAAGATAAAAAGGATGAGCTGATTTTGAAGATGGTTCCGAGGGTTCGGGAGCTGCAAAATCAGCTTCAAGAATGGACAGAATGGGCAAATCAAAAGGTGATGCAGGCTGCTCGTCGGTTGAGTAAGGACAAGGCTGAGCTTAAGACACTAAGGCAAGAGAAAGAAGAAGTTGACCGACTTAAAAAGGAGAAACAATGTCTTGAAGAAAACACAATGAAAAAGCTTTCTGAGATGGAAAACGCCTTGGGTAAAGCAGGCGGTCAGGTGGAACGAGCTAACACTGCCGTACGGAAGCTTGAAATGGAGAATGCTGCATTGAGGAAAGAGATGGAGGCTGCCAAGTTACGGGCGGCAGAGTCAGCAACAGGCTTTCAAGAGGTCTCTAGGAGGGAAAAAAAGACACAAATGAAGTTTCAATCATGGGAGAAGCAGAAAACCTTGTTACAGGAAGAGCTAATGACTGAGAAAAACAAATTGGCACAGATACAGAAGGAAAATAAGCAAGCCGAAATGCAACTGGAGAAACTTGAGGTATATTATATCATGTTTATTCCAACTGCTTTGCCACACGCTTCATCTTCATTAGATATATTAATATTAATACAAACATATATCCTGCAAATGTTACTTGTTCTCATGTCGCTTCAATATACTATATCCTGTTTATTCCTACTGCTTTGCCATGCGTTTTATCTTCACCAGGTATTGATATTGACATATATTACTAGCTTTTGTTTTCTCATGGCGGCTTCAATATACAAAGCCTTATCCCTAGAAAGAAGTGATAGTAAGGGAGTAGTAGTTATCTGAAAATTTCAAAACTTCCCCACTCATTTTATGCTCTCAAACTAATGAAATAAATTTGGATTGACACAGACACACACATACAGACATGTATTTGTGATTCATTCATTTCTATGCATGACTTAGCAATTAACATCATTTCCATGTTGAATGAGTGAGTAGTGCCATGATGTTAAATGAATCAAAATGATTACCCTTATCACTATATTAGGTAACAAGGTAATGTCATCTTTTCATTTGACTTTTTTTCTTTAATCTATTTGGTGGCTGCAAGACTTGTCTTTCAGTGTGAATCACCAAAAGTGTGGAGATTGTTTTACTCAAGTGTCAAATGAAATGAGAGTACAGTTTGGTACACACATGCATTACTTTGTGAGATTCCACAGATGCAAACACATTCAATGTGTGAGTGCTTAATGAGTTGTGTTACTGGGTCTGTCTGTTCTCATTGTAAAGGAAAAATATCACAGGCTAGATGGAAGCAGGCAGCAAAGACAAAAGATGAACTTCTAATGCAGGCCGGTTCTATAAGAAAAGAAAGAGAACAAATCGAGGAGTCAGCGAAATCCAAGGAGGCAATGATCAAATTGGAAGCCGAGGAGGAGCTGCGAAGATACAGAGACGACATCCAGAAACTCGAAAAAGAAATTGCACAAATAAGACAGAAGTCCGACTCTTCAAAAATCGCTGCGCTAAAAAGAGGAATCGATGGAAGCTTTGCCAGCAGCTGTGCGGACAAGAAAAATGGTTCGTCTTTTGAAGAACCACATACCACTTCTATTTCAGAACTGGTTCAAAAGTTAAACAACTTCTCAATGAAAGGAGGGGGCGTGAAACGGGAAAGGGAGTGCGTGATGTGCCTTTCAGAGGAGATGTCGGTCGTATTCCTCCCGTGTGCTCATCAGGTTGTTTGCACAAAATGCAATGAGCTCCATGAGAAGCAGGGTATGCAAGATTGTCCTTCTTGCAGGAGCCCTATCCAGGAGCGTATATCCGTGCGTTATGCGCGTACATAATTTTCTATTTTTTTTTTGTTTCGAGTGAAATGAGTGTTTTTGAATAATGTCCCTTGGACTCTCACTTGCATAGAATAATGCTATTCAGATCTTGAATCTGAAATTCAGATACATTGAGTTCTTTTCAATGCAAAGGTTGATTCTTCGTTGCAGCTTCTTTCTTTTTTCTTCTGATGTTTTGGTTTTATTTAAAATTATTTTTTCTCATAAAGCTGCACTTGTCTTTCTTATAGCTGTTTAGGAACAAGCTATAGAATGATCAGCGTATTATTATACTCTTTATAAATCATATTATAAATTTGAAGAAATTACTCTAGCGGTAGTAATTATTTGACTTATATAATTAGAAACTGAGATAATATTTATTTTCCTTTGCACTTATTCAATATTTTGTTTGAGGTACACATATGTGTAAGGTTTATTGCATTTGGCATCCCCTTACGTTCATGCGGTTTGATATTCGTAATTGATCGATCTTGATTGGATGGTTTATATTTAAGTTTAATATTTTAAATTATAAAATAAAAATTAAATTTTGATTTTTTATAAAGTTCATTCAAGATGGAACGACCATCAATGTTCCTAATTGCAGTGGATGCAAGGAGAATTGTTCGCGTCAATCCAAATTCGTTAGTAAAACGAAAGATCATAATCCTACTTTTATAGACTTACCCTAAATCTCAAACTTTTTTTTGATTATATATGTTCATCCAGTAAATAAATTTTTTATTTAGTCTCTTATTTGCTCCTTAAACTATAAAAATGTAATAAATATAATAAGTAGTTCATCAAATTAATTTATAACTATAATTTTTTCTCTATTTTTAAAGCAACTTAGAGACTAACTTAGGGATTTATAATAGTTTAAAAACTATTCATTAAATTTTTATAGTTTAAGTATCAAATAAGATAAAATTATAGTTTGCACACTAAATTCAAGGTTTATCAATCATCCAAACTTTCCCTCAATTCCTTGTTGTATGGTATTTCTATATTGATTATATATATATATAATAACTATATATTGATAAATTATTAAAATATTCTTAAACCTTTATGATTTTGTAAAATTGACGTCGCATCGCCATCCACGTGTGTATCTCTATTTTAGACTTTCTCTCTTAGAATTTATAATAATAAAATATAATAAAATAAATACACTAAACTATATATATATAAACTACATACTATCTAAGGATAAATTATCTAAACTGGACAGACAAATTCTAACATTTTAATTAACAACTCAACTGCTAACTATTAACAAACTTTTACGTGTTAACCATTGATATATGATATATTGTGATACTATTTTTTAATTGTGAATTGTTTTAATTAATATGTATACTTTTTAGGAGTGACACGATATTTAAAAATAAAAAAATCGATGCATTTTTTCAAAAAGAAAGTTTTCAACAAAAATGAAAATTGTAAAATGAATATATTTTATTTGATTGAATTGTGTGAAGTTCTAAAAACTTGCGTGAATTGTGAAAATTGTGTAACTTGTGAAAATTATAAAATTTGTGAAAATTGAAATTTTAACTTTTTTAACTTGTCTATGTATGAATTGCGTGAAACTTTGACCAAAAAAAATTATTATATAATTTTTAACAATTTTAATTATAATATTTTAGTTAATACTTAGATTCCCGATTCTCCATCAATATTTTGTGTAAGATTCACCGCTGTCTATCTTTTAATTGCTATTGTATAAGAAAATTTGGTGTTGTCTTTGTCCAAAAGATCATAATTATTTCCTCTGTTCAATTATGTTTAAAATCTCTGAAATGGCATGTACGTACAGCAAACTTTATTTGTTTCACTTAAAATAAAGAAAAATTTTAATGTAAAAATTAATTCGGCAGGAATCGGAACAATTAATTTTTAAATGATTTAAAAACAAATAATTTTGTATCATTTATAAAAAATATCAACTAAACAAAATTTAAATTTTTAAAATTTATATTACTTATAATAAAAGTGACCGTTAATATATTAATTTAAAAATTAAATATATCAAAACCATTTAATTTGTAAGGATACCGTAAAAACTCTTTAAAATAAATTATGAGAATTGAAATCCACCCATTCAATTTATTTATTTTTTATGTTTATGATGACGTTATGTTGTGGACCATGGTTTGTCTCCCTCCATTTTTGATAATATTATATTATCTTTTGTCCATTAAATGAAAAATTTATTGTTTGTTTGCTCAAATTCTCATCATAGTTAATACAGTATAGTATTGCATATTCCAAATTCCAATAGGCTAACTTCTTGTACGTTGGAACATTATTACCTAATATATATCATACGTGTTACGAAACAAATCTTTGACGAAATATAAGATTGATGATTTATCAATTTGGTAAAAAAATCATCTTTATATTAATAAAAAATATAAGAGTGAGTACGGAAAAAAGTCAACTGATTAATAAACCCATTAAAGATTTTTGTAAGCAGTAACTCCCACGTGAAATAAACTAATTCTATTAGATGAAAAGGTTTGGTAACTATTCTCCACGTGAAATCATGTCACAAACACCGCATGTCATATCATATCTAGTCATACACTTACGTATATAACTTCACTTGGATCGATCATAGTAAAACTTTAGTACCACAAGTAATTCGTTTCTAAAAGTTAAAACATATATAAAATTATGTTAAGTGATCCCTGTCTAGTTCGTTACAATGTTAACCAAAATGCATTTAATAAGTAATTTGTTAGATTAATTAACTTCACACATCAATAACTTATAACTTATATGATAGCATATTTATATGAAGAAGCGAACGGTGTATCAAAAAGTCCCAACGGTGTGTTGTATGAACTCCTGATTCAAGAACTTGCACCCTTCGTGCCATTGTTGGAGTGGAAAACGCAACTGTCAACCTCACTCACTATGCTTTTCACAAAGAAGGAACCGCACTGGACATCAAGGTATATATATCTATATATATAGAGAGATATAACACGTTAGATTTTTATGAATGTCTAACACGTTAGACTAATTAAAAGTTTAGTTGATATTAACATTTTAAAAAGGTATTTAGATATATTTTTTGGTATATTAATAATTTAAGTATTTTTATTTTATTTTAATATGATATTTTAAAAAATTTGATGTTATATGAGATCATATTTTAATTTTATTTTATTTTAGAGATGAAAATAAGTTGAGTTGGACTAAGATTTGCTTAAATATGTCAGACTTATTTAAAAATATTAAAGTTTGAGTCTCATCTATTACCTATCAAAGATTTTATTTTTAGTTTTGATTTAAATTTATTTTGTGTTAAAGTGTATAAAAAGAATATTTCGATTATATGTAAAAAGACTTACAGACCAATAAAATGCTTGAATTTTGTTGAATGTGTGCAATTTACATTCATTTTTTTTCCCACTTTTTTGCAACAAACTTGATGTATAAACAATAATTATTAAAAGAATTAAAGAATAAAATTTAAATGTTGATTTAATAACCAATAATTTTGAGAGAGAAATATTATATGGAATGAGAGAAAAAAATTAGAGTTCAAAATTTTAATAAAACATCTTTTATTATAGAAATATTAAAAATCTTGTTTTAAAGAGAGAAAATAAAAGATATTTAAAACACAAATATGACAAGTCATGTAATAGGGTTTTTTTAGAGAGAATGAGTATAATCTATGTACACCCCTAATTGTAAATATATCAAATTTGTATTTTTTGAATTGCATTGTTGGCGAGTTAGGGGAGAAACTGCAGGGAGCTTATGCCTCTCTTTAGTTGGGATGGATTTATTTGCTGTTTTAAAAAAAAAAATCATCACCACTTGCCATCCAATTTCACCCATGTATCCTGTTTGTGGGAATAAAGACGAAACAATTGGTCATGTTTGAGGGATTACGTTCATGCAATAAAATTTAGATCAAGTTGGTGAATAATACGTATATTACTAATTTTTTTACTTAGACTTGCAGGATTGGATCTTTGACAACCTCGAGCATAATAAAAGGAGATCATACATTAATGAGTAGGAAACAATCTTTACGGTAGCATCTAGCAATTATGGATGTAGAAGAATAAAAATATATTGATAATGGATTTTATTGTCCGAGCAATCCAACTCAAGAGATTATTAAAATGACAAATGAGATAATTAAAGAGATGCAAAGTTCTTGACTTTATTGGTAGGCCTCAACAATTGGACACTGTTTTCATTAGCTGTTAGAGGTCGCATGAAGGATGGATCAAACTCAACAACGACGATCCACACAAAAGCTTGATCAATCTTTCAGGATCTATAGGCCTTTTTCGTGACAACATTGGGAAGTATATGATCAGTTATATACGGAAAATTGGGGTTTGTGACGCTCTACATGTTGAGATGTGGGGTATGTATGTGGATATGGAAGTGACTCGTCGACAAGGACACACCTGCAAGTGGAGAACGATTCTAGTCGACATGTTGACTGGTTACTGCAAAATCAATTAAAATATCCCAACTCTTATGTGTTGCACTCGTGAACTACATAATATGGATAGACAAGTTGTGATCAACTATATCTGACAGAAAGGAAAACAAACTACTAATTGACTTGTTTATTTTTGTTTGACTTTAAACTCTTTTGATTTGTGTATTATGGAGAATTCTCCTAAAGAGCTCCAATTTTTTTTTTTTTAATAATATTTCTAAAACTTACATGCCTCAAAATATTTCTTTAACTTTGTAATAAACTCTATACCTTTAGCTTGGAAAAATTAAAAATAAGTGTCCAAAATATATAAACCGAAAGTAATAAGAAATGTAAAAAATACATCTATCTTTCTTTTTACTAAACCAAAAATACTATCTATTGAAAAATATAAAATGCTTGAAATATATCGATAGAAAAATATCGATGCTCTAGTCTACATCAATTGATTATGAATCCTCGATATGTATAACCGTTGGATTTGAGAGAGAAGTTGTGAAAACTTATTAAATTTAGATCCAACCTTCCAACTTGTGTGGAGTGGTGTATATATAATGATGCAAAACACACATTAATCATGATGTTTGGAGTAGAATCATATACATGAATTAAGAGGAAAATAAAAAGACTAAAAGAAGGTGAAAATCCTAAAGGAAATTAACCCACCAATTTATACCGGATCGAATCCAAAATCTAAGCGAATGAGAATCTATTCAGCAGCTTAATCGAAACACAAATTAGGCACTTGCATTTCACAAAGTTGATCATAGCAAGGAAACAAATTAATTAAAACGCAATTTAGAAAGAGAAAGAGAAAGAGAGAGGGAGATGGGGAGCACAGTAAACATCAGCAATCTCAATGGTGCTATGATTAATCCTTTTTTTAATGTGTTTTTGAACTACAAAGAGATCTCTTTGGTTAAACGATGAGAGAAATAATTCAAAATTAATGTTTTACTATTATCAAATTAAATCTCCAATATTGACATAATGATATCTCATTTATGGTTAAGTTTGATTATATTTTAAATTTAACATTATCAAATTTTAAGTTTGACGTTTTTGTTTTATTTTAAAATAATTAATATTATTTATTATAATTAATATTATTTATTATACTATATAAAAAATAACTAATAATTAAGTTTTTTCTCTCTGTCTGTTATCTCATCGTCTCTTCGTCGATCTTTATCGTCTTCCTTCGCCATTTTTCACTAAGAATCAAAGACGAAGCTGAAAACGACGGTGTGACGATTATGGGAGCGACAGTGACACATAAATGAGCGAATTGGGAGTTAGACTGAGGAGGAATCTTCTTGCGGTGATGGAAGAATGGTGAAGAGTTCTTTTCATGACGGTGAAAGAACGACGGAGGTGGTCGATTTTCTTTGGTAGTGGAGCAGTTTCGCGAGAGGAAGAGAAAGATTTCTAAACTAATGAGTTCTGAGTTGATAATAATTTTAATTTTAATTAAAATAAAAAATTTAGGAAAATAATTTATTAAATTTAAGAGATTAAATTAAAAAATAAATATATGGGTACAAATAATATGAACCATTTAATATATAATATATAAATACTGATGTGAAAAAAAGTAACATGTTTATTGATTAAAAAATTAAGTATACCGATAGACTTTTCTTTTCAAGAGTATCATATAAATTGTCTTAGCTTAATAGAGGATAGAAGAAATATTTTAATTAAAATTTAGGTTTTATGGTTTTACTCAATGGTCTAAATTAAATATAACTAATAATTATTCTAACTCAGTTCTATTAAATGATTCATCCTTAATTAAATTTATATTCAGTGAAAGAAAATAAATTTATATTTAGTGCAAGAAAATATAAGAGCTTTTAAATGTTTTATAAGTTACTTTGGTCTCCTCTTATTCAAATTCTCAAAATGAATCGGAAACAAAAATAGGTCTACAAAATATTTTGTTCCTCTTTTACTCTTTGTTGAAAACTAAAATCAAATAAATATCAGACTTAATTACAGTTTTGATCCCTCTATTTTAGTTGAATCGCAAAAGTAGTCTCTCAATTTTATTTCTCTACAGTTTTAGTCTTCAAACAAAATTTTGATCCAAAACTTGATGAAGTTTCATTTTGTTTGCGTTTATTTAAGTCATATTATGCCTCAAGATCTTGTTGTATAACAATTGTACCTGAAATCTATGATTATAAATGGTGTGGTGTGACTTGAAAAAATGAAACTTCATAAAATTTTGGAAAAAAATCTGTTTGGGCGACCAAAACTGAAGAGAAATAAAATAGGGGGACTACTTTTGTGATTCAACTAAAATAGGAGGAGCAAAACCACAATTAAGTCTAAATATTTTTAAAATATTGAATCCCCATTTTTAAGTGTCATTTTTGTAGAAATATTTTATTCATATTTTAGTGTCATTTTTAAAGTTAACGCAAAATTAACTGTATTATTTTAGAAATAATACCTTTAATTATTTATTTTAAGTGGAGATATAATTAATAAGATTATAAATAATTAAAGGTAAACAAAAATAATTAATTCAATAAAAAATAACATTGACAATATTATTCAATAAAACATTTCAAACAATATTATTTATAATTTATAATATTATATTTATAAAATTAAATGAATAGTTTAAAAAAAAAATTAAATATCACATTAACAAAGAGTGATAACCTTTTAAAAACATGTGTGACGCATGTAAATATATAGATATTTTGTTAGTTTGAATTAAAATCCGAAACAAAAAAATTAGAAAAAAAAAATCCAAAACAGAATATTATATTCAATACCTAACTATTAAACTTGATTATATTAAACCAAATTCGCATTGATTAGTTGATTTGTCTTTTTATAGGTCTTCTCTTAGCTTCTATATATCGATTTTAACTCCTATAATATATTCCTTAAAAAAAAACTCCTATAACATATGTAATTTGGGTATCTGATGAAGTTACATCAACTCTTATTTTTTTTAGCACGTTATAAATAATTTTTGTTTAAAGTTTAGTCTTTATAGTTATTTGAATTAGAAATGAAATTTGAATTATCTTAGATTATTTTTGAATGTTTCAGTACTAACTCTTTTTAATCTGATAAATTTTCGAAGTTTTTTTCTTTTGTTGTGATGTTACAAGTCATTTACATTAAGGAATATGCACTCGGGAGGTTACAAATGGTTAGTGCTAGCGGTTCGATGCACAAAAATTGCCTTTGGAGTGCAATAGGAAGGGTCTGAGATACATTGCACCAGTCACTGTGTTGTAGTGCACATCTTGACACAACTAACTGATTTTAGGCGCAACATGAGACATCACAACATATTACGCAACCTACTCTGCCACAATAAATTTTGTGGAGGTGCATTGCGCCTGAACCCAGCGCAACACATTAGTGCGCGTTCTCAAGTTATTATTTAAGTTGAAAATAAGAATTTTGTGAGGGTTCATATTTTTGGATGCAAAAAAGGAGGCTGCTACATTTGATAGGAGATCTAGTGGAACTTTTATTGAAATTTCTTTTTCTTTATGTATCTTTTATCAAACAATATGAGTAGTTAATTTACTCATTGATTAGGAATTAGATTAATCTTCTAAAATCTATGTAGTTCTGATTTTCGTATACTATTTATGCAAATACATCATATTAGATTATTCAAATGTTTTTGTTCGGATTGCTTTTCTGTTATTAGCCACCATAGAATTAAATTTATGTATTATTTTGTTATTGAAAAATAAACTATGATAACCTAAACAAAAATGTATGTTTATATTTCAATATTATTAAAGAAATATATATTAATACGTGTATATATACTTTGAATAACAAGTCTTATCGCATAATGAATTAAGGTTGTTGTTATAACCAAAAGGTATATTGTAAAGCTTACCTATTAATTAAAGTTTGAAATAACTAAGTGATGATGATTTTGGTGTGTTGTTAGATTAGATCTTGTCTAACTGCCCCTGATCACTTTCTCTACCTACGCCATTGACTTCTTGTTATGTGAAAACGACTCTCTGCTTCACAACTATCCTTGCATCACACTGCATGTACATATTTATTATAACTAGAGACATTATGCAAAGTTTATGTTATTTAAAAAACTTTGATCCATCAGAATCTTTATTAATTTTAATTTAATAATTAACAGTAGTTCACAACAAAGAAGAATGTATAAACTTCTTTTTGGTATCGATGTAATGAATAACAATACTTGCAATTAAACTATTCAATTAATGTAACTTTCTATGATACATCCGAGAAAGCTAAAATTTGATCTCTCACATCATATAAGAAAAATGTAAATCTACTAGCTTAAGCAAAATGGCTGTTGCAAAGTCAAACATGACTGCAAATCACGGGATGGAAACCTCACATTATGACTCATAATGTAGCAAGTATTAATTTATATATGTAAAGTTTTGCATCCATCTTAATACTACGATGAATAGTTAAATTAATCATCAAAACTATACATATCGCGCTAATTAGAAATTATGAATTTAATGAATTGATAAATATATTAGAGGAATTGTAAAATGTTTGTCAAAATAGTCATTTTTTTATAACTTTTTCCGTTGAACAATTATAATGTGACACGTTAATTGAATGTGTGATTTGTCCATGTCGATTACACATCAATTTCATCTTACTAATGACAAATTTGTCTATGAAATTCAGTCATTTCAGAGTTAAAATTGTCACTAATTGTAATTGTTCATGGACTAATTAATGACATATTAGTTAATGAAAGACCTAAATCTCATAGACCATGTTATGATGACATTGAGTAATATCAATGTAGAGGAATAACATATTCAATTAACATACTACTATATAGTTTCTAAAGATAAAAGTCTATGTAGAAATTATTTTGACCGATACTTTAGAATTTTAATAATGTATTAATGGATTCACAAAATTCAAGTACTCATTAGACCCACCCTTACAATTTTTTTAGGAAAATTTATCTATTCACTCATTGATATTTGTTATTATTATAAAAAAGGACTTTTGATGTCAACTTTAATTGGTGGTAGTTGATGTTTTTTCTCCTTGTGTCACAAAAGAAGCTCAACAACATGTCACCATTGTCAACTCTTTTGACTCTATCTATCTTCCTTCGTGGAGTAGTTAGAACCTAATGTTGTCTCTATTTTATTTTAATTCAATATATTGACTCATTTCAACTATGTATAAGATCTACCACACATTCATTTATGGTACTAAAAGAAAACATGAACTTGTCATGCAATCATAAACACTAACTGATTAATTATTTTCCTTATTATTTCACTATAACCATTTGGTTTAATTTCACTTTCTCTTCCAAGATGCTGAATGTAATTAGAAGAAAACTTAGGCACCTTTATTCAAGAATACTATTTCTACTATGGAAACGTCCTAGATCTAAAGTTGTTATCAAAAGGTTTAGAAAATTGAATTGTAACAACAAAAGCAAAACAAAAAGCAACTTAGTTGAGTGTGACACAAGAAAGCCTATTAGAATTGCAACATTCAATGTAGCTATGTTTTCACTAGCACCAGCAATTTCAGAATTTGATGATATTGTTGTGTCTAACAAAAAGAAGAAAAATTCTTCCACAACAACAGAAAGTTGTGATTTTCCAAAGAGTATACTAAAACAATCACCATTACATGGTTCAATACCAAGATCAAATTTGAAGGTTTCAATTAATCTACCTGATAATGAAATTTCATTAGCAAATAGTAGCAATATGGTTAGTGTTTCAAGGAGAAATCAAGTACCAGCAAGATCACCTGTGTGTTTTCCTTTTATGATGAATATGAATTATTCATGTGAGGGTAGTGAGAAATTGAGTGGTGGAAGCAGAAGCATTTTGGAAGTGCTTAGGGAGATAGATGCTGATGTGGTGGCACTGCAAGATGTTAAGGCAGAGGAAGAGAAGAGTATGAAGCCACTTTCTGATTTGGCAGCTGCTTTAGGGATGAAATATGTTTTTGCTGAGAGTTGGGCTCCTGAATATGGAAATGCTATCTTATCTAAATGGCCTATTAAAAAGTGGAAAGTTCAAAAGATTGCTGATGATGATGATTTCAGGTTTGTTTTTTCTTTATTAACTTATATACTTCATACTATGCTATCTCATATTAAGAAAAATCATTAATTACACTATGATTTAGGTAAAATAAACTTTGACTATAATTTCCTTAGAGTAGTATGTATGAGTTTAGGCTGTTTGCAGTTCGGTTTTTATTGATTTTGAGGTAAAAATTATCTTATGCAAAGATTAAAATAATATGCGGTTCAGTTAAGTTGAGTTATTTTTTCAAAAAAATTATTTCAAATTTGATCCTCTGATCTCAATAAAAGAATTTCAATTCTACTCAGTATATGAGTAACACAATTAATAATTATGAATGTTTAATCTCAATTCAATTGTAAATATTTTTAAAGATGATTTAGTGAAAATCAATCTAAAATTGATGGTCGAGATCAATTATTGTGTTTAACTTTGTGATTTTGTACTAAAGTGAATCTAGATGGTACATAATGGTATTACTAAGAAAAGTAATGAATAATTTGAGATAAATGTATATTTGAAACAAGTAGTTAAGATGGTATTTACATCATCCATCACCAAAAGTATTTGATTTAAATTTTTATTTTTGGTGTGATTGAAAAATGCAATGACAAATGTTTATGATGTAGGAATGTTATAAAGGCAACAATTGATGTACCTTGGGCAGGAGAAATAAATTTTCACTCTACTCAACTTGACCATTTAGATGAAAATTGGAGAATGAAGCAAGTTAATGCATTAATTCGTTCCAATGATCCTCCTCACATCTTGGCAGGAGGTTTGAATTCTCTCTATAGAGCAGATTACTCATCAGAGAGATGGACAGACATTGTTAATGTAATTATTCATTCATATTCTAAAAAATATTCACATTAAATTCAGTTTCTTTTTCACCTCTTAGAAAATTTGTTTTTTTGTTGTTGATTTTGTTGTAGTATTATGAGAAGCTTGGAAAGCCAAGGCCAATGACTGAAGTGATGAACTTTATGAAATCAAAATACTATGATGATGCAAAGGATTATGCTGGAGAATGTGAACCTATTGTCATCATTGCCAAAGGCCAAAGTATATATCTTAATATTCAATTGCTTCTCTGCTTACTGGATTTAACTTATCATTAGGCTCAAAAATGTTTTTGGCCCCAAAAATTTGTATTCTTATTTAGTATCTATTTTATTATTTAAAAATAATCAATTTTGATCCTCAGTTAAGTTTGATAGTTTAAATTGTTTCTCAAATTTGAATCATCTATAACTAGTTCGTTTCTCTAATTGTATTTTACTAATATTTTTTTAATTTATCTGTATCATAATAGAACTATTAGACGACATTTCTTTCAACATAAAAAAAAATTAAAATAAATTTTTTAGAGGGCCAATAGGAAAAATTAACATATTTTTTTAGTCCAAAAAACATGTTCAAGCCTTATGATTATGTATACTAGTTCAAAGTTAAAATTTGTAATGTGAAGTTGTTTCATAGATGTGCAGGGTACATGCAAGTATGGTACAAGGGTGGATTACATTTTGGGTTCATCAAATTCACCATACAAATTTGTTCCAGGGTCATACTCAGTAATTTCTTCTAAAGGAACTTCTGATCACCATATAGTGAAGGTAGACATAATGAAAGTAAATGTCTCTGCTCAGAATAATGTAATCAGACAATGTAGGAAATTAAGGCAGAAGGTTGTGAGAATAACACAACCTTGTTCTGTAACAGGTGCATGGAAATCAACCCCACCTCCTAAAATTCTTGTACCATAGAAAATTTTAATCAATAATTTGATAGTTGTATATAGAAAGCAATATTGTGTATTTTGATATATGCAATAATAAAATTCGACAATTACAAAATTGATATAATATCTATTGAAGTTATTGAATTTAAATTCATCGTAGATATTTCAAAATCTGTAATAGTGTAACTATAATTTAAAATCATATGTTAGTAGGTAATAATCACAACTCATCCACAATTAATAATATCTTCTACCATTCCAAATTTAATATCTAGTTACATACAGTTTTTCAGAAGTAATGACTCGTTAGTTAATTCACCCACTGATTTATTTACAAGTGACACATTGATTCATTGTTGTAACTTGTAACTCATTGACTAGTTATTTTGACTGACTCATCACATTTAATTATAAATGGATACCTTGATGTTTAACAATACACACGCAACCCAAACAAATAAACATTGTCATAGAATTGACAAATTAACAAATCCAATCAAAACAACATAGACCAAATAACCGCAGTTGTATATCTCCATTATCATTATTAAATAAAATTAGCAACAGAAATGAGTAATAAAAAAAAATTTCTCTTTAATTTATTCGTCACAAAATTTAATGACGAATTTAAAGAGAAATTTTTCATTTTTCATCTCTTAATTTCTTTTGCTAATTTTATTTTTTTAAGGGGTGTTATGTAGACTTTTGAGAGGTGTCATTAGCATCAGAACTAATAGGGTAACCAATTCCATGTCGATTACTTGGAAAAATCATGAACACTGTACTAGAAACCACCCCAATAACCGGTGGCAACACCTGCATGAGAATCTTCTCCGACGACTCGAATTCCGGGTAGAAACAAAGCACAATATTAGTATCAAGTAGTCCCAACACCGCGAACACGATCAACGACAAGAAAGCGTGCACAAAGTCTCCAAATCTAAGCTTATATGCCGACAAATCAACCGATTCTGACGCCGGAGATGGCCAGAGACCTTTTGTAGTAACAATGCTGTAGTGTCTCTGGCCATCACTTCCGGTGTAGCTATCGGTGAAGGAAGTAAAAGCGCAGTTGAAGCCACAAATGACGAGGAAAATGGCGCTTATGTATTTGTTGACGGTGTTGCAGTGTCCATTGTTTGTTAAGACTGGACTTAGAAATTGGAACAAGAAAACAGTGCCTGTGGGAAGAAGCTTAACGAGGTTTCCAACTCCTGAGAATGTCTTTCTTGTCATGTTACTTGCACTTTTGTTGTTACTTGTTTTTGAGGTTGATGTTCCTTCACTCATTTTCTCTCTTTTTTTTAGCTTCTATATTACACTATATAGGAACTTCATTAATTTTGTGAGTTGTTTTGGGTGGTGATTTGTGTGACTTTATAGAAGAGGGTGTTAAGGGAGGGGAGTTAGGGTAGAGTTAGTTGCTTATACGCAAAAATGGAAATGGGTGAAGAGTGTTTTTGTGAGGTTGTCTTGCTTGTACTTTTGGAAAGAGTCATACCTCACCTTCAATTCTAATTCAAGCTTTTGTCCATGGCTAGGACATTTTTCTTGTTTTATCATTAGTAGCAATATAGGGTTGTCATTACTTCCTTGTTTGAAATTTTTATTTCATAAATCATTTTCTTAGACCCTGATTATAATAAACACTTCAAATCCTTCAAAACTGTTATTTAGTTAAATAAAGTAACTTTTTTAATCAATTGATTGATTATTTAAATACCGAAGGAGTATGAGTTATCTCTTTGTTATTAGTGGTGTAAATAAGTTACACCTAATTAAGTTTTAGGAGGGTCAAATATGGGTTTACAAAAAAATAAGACATAAGTTTGATTTTTTTTTAAAAGTATGCATGGTTTGACCTCTTAATTTGTTTAAAGAATTATTTCATATTAAACCATCTTTAAATAAATTAATGAGCTAATATACTTGATGAGATTAAGTTTTATTCTTAGATCTAATATTTTAGAGAATCTAATTTTATATTTCATTTCACTTTTTTATTGTTCATTTAGATTTTGGAAGAGAATAAAAAAGATTGAGAGCATTTTTTTTGAAAAATCTATTATAATTTTTAAATATTAATGTATGGTTTGAAACTTTAAGGGTGTATTTGGTTGCGAGGAGAAAGTGAGAAGAGAGAAAGAGGTAAGAAAGAGTATGGTAAGACAGAAATAGGGGATAAATAAGTGAGAAATAAAGTAGATTTAAAGTATTGTTTGGTATAAGTGAAAGATGAAAGAAATAGAGAAAAGAGAAGTGTTGATTATTTTTGAAAATACGATAATACCCCTAAATCTTTCAAGAAAGTTAATTTATTTTTTGTTTGAATTTAATTAATTTTTTTATTAAACTATTTAGTTTACTATCTTAGTAGTTTAATTAATTAGAATAATTTAAATTTTTATTGATTTAAATTTAAAATTGTTTGAGATAATTAATTAAACTTATAATTTAATTATTAATTTGTTATTGTAAATCTATTAATTAATTATATGGTGACTATGTGGTGGTATTCAAGTCTGATAGTCGAACCTCCCTAAAAAAATCTGAAAATCAAATAATATTTAGAATTTAATAAATTAAATTAACATTCGTTAATTGTGCTAAAAAAGTTTGATAGTTTAATAAATAATTAAATTAAATTAATAAACGAACTCGAGTAGATGGTGTGATGCAAAAACGAAATAAAAGAAAATTTCTTAAAAAAATAATGATCAATCACAAGGGCAAATTGAAAAAGTAAAAAAAATAAGTATATTTCTTCTTACTTTCTTCATAATGGAGAAAAGAAAACTAAAAGGTATAAGACCTACAAATTTCGAATCTCTTTTCTTTACTTCTCTAGAAACCAAGCAAGAGAAATTTATCATTTCTCTTCAACTTCTCTCTTCTTTAACTCTCTCTTTGTTATTTCTCTATAAATATAGAGTTTTCAAAAGAACTTTCACAATTAATGTCACTAAGTCATATTTATGCATGAAAACAACTACTTTATCCTATAAATAGTGAAGAAGTGATACATCACCACTTTGGATCACCATATAAAGAGTTGATGTATTTCTATTTTTGAGTGATCAAGTAGAGAGTCGATGTATCCTCAACTATGTCTTAGAGATAAGAAAATATAGAAGATTATTATGATACATATGTGGTTTAAATATGTATTTGGTTGCTATAAAGATACAATTTTTTTATTTTAGTCGATGTAATTTTTTTTTGTTTTGGATTTAGTCTCTGTAAAATAAAAAATGATAGACTTTAATCCCTAGCGTCAAATCAACAATATTAAGAGAAATGACAAGTTTTTCAAAAACCCATAAACCTCTTTTTTTATTTTTATTTATATTTTATTTATAAAATACCACTAATTATTAAATGTGTCATAACAATCTTTTAATTCTTTTTTTAGAAACCAAAACTGATTGTTTGTGATTTTACAGAAATTAAATTTAAATAAAAGATTTACAAAGACTAAAATAAAAAAGTAGAAAATATATATTTAAACCTACATGTATTGGGCCAGATTACTTTGTTGTGATCTTATTGAGATTGAGATGATTGAATAAATTATTTGTAGTTTTTAGTTAGGGGTTATTGGTTCAGAGCCATTGGTGTAGCTTGACAATTGGTTCAAACAAGTATTGAAGCTCAAAAGAGTTGATTCAAGATCAATATGATTGTCATTGTATCAAAAGTACTCTTCGTGATGATGCGTAAGGTTTGTTGATTCTTACTGAGCTCACAAGATATACAAGTGGAGGCGCTTAGTCTTGCATGAAACAAAGAGAAAAGTTTTCTACATAAGAAAAGCAATTAGTAATGAGATGAGCATGCAATGGTGACAAAAATGAAGGATAAAAAATTTAAATGATAGAGAAGTTTTGAAATTTTAATTCAAAAAAGATTTAATGGAAAGGTGCATGAATGTATTTAAAGTTTTGGAGAGTGTAATAATTAATGTCCATTAAGTCATATTCATCCATGGAAACTATGAAACTGGATCCTCTCCACCATATCTCTTCTCCACTTTTTTTTTTATCTCTCATCATAGATTGGATATGTTTAAGGATTATGTTATAATAAAATTGAAATATAGTATATGGATGACGCATTGAGGATGTTATCACTAGGAGGGTCTTATGTAAGTGGGAGATATTATTATGATGCTCCAATTGAATACTAAATTATCACAATTAGAATCTTAATTTCATTTGTAGAGTAATAGGTTCTTTCTATACTCATATCAATCTAGAGTTAGTTGGTCATATACATTTTATGTCTTTATGACTATAGTTTGCATGATTTATAAAATAAAAGTGAAAAGAATGAATGATTTTGAGAGTAGAAGAGGAAAAAAAATAAGATTAATGTTGTAGAAAGATAAAAGAGGATCATCAAAAAAAAAAAAATAATGAGAGAAAATTGATATTATTATAAATAAATAAAACTAAAATGACGTATTATGCTTCAAAATTGATTATGGGGCAAAAATTACATAACAAAATATAATAGAGTTTTTATAAATATTTTTTTTTACATCAATTTTTACCGATATTTTTTTTGTTAAATAAAACTTAATTAAAAAAAATAATGTTTCAATTTATTAGAGAGAAAACTTTCAAATTTATTAAATATTTATAAAAAAAAATTACATCTATCATCAGTTTCTATAGATACTTTGAAAGTTAGATAGATTAAATCTTATATTAATTATGTTTCTTTTTTTGTCCTACTAATTTTATATTTTTAGTAATAATAAAAACAATGTATGCATGTTAATTTTCTAGTCTAGTTAAATGGTATAATTTTTACTTTTTTTTCATAATAGAAGAAAAACCATGCTTGTAAAACAAAATACCATAACATACTTTTTAGAAAACTTTTTTTTGACGTCTTATTCTTTTGAAATATTCATGACATCTGCTAATTTAATGTTTCGCAAAATCTGCTATCATTTTGTTTTTGGTCAATTATGACACATGTGCTGTCAAATGGACGTGACTGCAATTGCAAGGCAAGGCCCTACTCTTCTCAATTCCACACAATTCACAACTTCACTTTTCCTCCTCATCTTTTGCTAATACCACTGAACTACACCACCTTATCATCTTATCCTTCATCTAGAAAATCATTTCTATTTTTTCCCTTTATATTTATATACATAATTTTTAGCTGGCATTATTTAACGTTGAATCCATAATTTGATGCTTGATTTAATTTAATTTATCTTTACATGATACTTGTCATAAAATTAAAAATCTCCAATTGTAATTTTTTTTTTGTATTATTCACTTACATTTAAGATTTTCGAATCTGAAGCCCAATAATCATTTAATTTTTTATTTACTTGTTCTACTACGGTTCTATTCATGATCATCACATTAAGAGTAAACAAACACATCTATAAAACAAGACACAATCTGAATCTGCCCAAATCTCCCTATTTAATTTTTTAAACTTCACAGTACAAAAGGGTACAAACCTACAAGATACTCGTAATTTCTCACGAGAGCATAAACCATTTTCACTTCAAATTGCACATACATTTCCGGAATTTACAGATCAACCCCCCAACTTCCTCCCATCTTTCTTCTTTTTTTCAATTTTTTTAATTTTTTTTCCCATTCTAACCTGAGATTACAACCTAAAATTTACCCTTAACAACCTCCACAAGATCTTACAAACGCTCACAGCACTACTCCAAACTTCTTTTATTAACATTTTCGCCCCATGTTTTTTGCCATATTTTAATTCCACCCTTCCGTTTAAAAAAATCACGTTCGGGTTAGAACTCGAAAATAGGAGGGGCGTAATAGGTAACAAGAAGATTCTAGATTAAGGAGAGACCAAAAAAGAAGAGAAGATAGAAAGTCCTCAGGGGGTCTGACCCGAAACCCGAAATTACGACCCGATTCGAATTCATTCGATGCGGAGTAGGCGTCTCAGATCCCGCGTAGCGGAGTCATCAACGGCCACCGACGATGTTAACTTCCTCTGAAAAGACGGTATCGGAAGCGCGCTCGGCGACGGAGACATTGCAAATGCGGATCCGGCGTAAATATCACAACCGTTCTTGAAATCAACGATCCGGATCTGTTTATGAACAAAATTCGGGTCGGATCTGAGTCTCTGAGTTCCGATGACGACTAAATCTTCACCTTCCTTTTTCAAACCCACAGTATTCATTTTTGAATCAAGCGATTCGCCTCTCCGAAGAATCGTAACCTTCTCTGTCACCAAACTGCTTCCCCTCGCCACCTTCAAATCATCGGAGCTAGGTTTTTTTTCCGTCACCGCAACTCGTTTTCTTTGCTCCGGTCGAATCGCCGGTTTCCGGTTAATCCTCCCGGAGTTAGCACCGTAAAAATTATTACTATTACCATAATTATTATTGTTATAGCAATTTCCATAAGGTCTTCGCCGGTAAAAACTCGCCGGCGGAACTCTAATGCGTTCGATCAAGCAATCCTGTGGTAACAAAATTTCCGTTCCCATGGTGTAGGAAAAAAAATCAAAAATCAAGAGAGAGAGGAACGAAAGAAGAAAAAAGGTACGAGCGTACAGATCTGAATAATTAATTTGCTCTTAAAAAGTAAAACGAGGAAATTATTGTCGTTTTGGTTTAGCAAAAATGGCTTGTGCTTTGTTTTGATAGAATTAATCTATTTTTTTCTTCTATTCTAATAAATTATATATTATATTCTTCCTTGTTTTGTTTCTTCTCCTTCCTCTGAGAAGACAAGGAAGAGAAGAAGAAGGGGAATATTGAAAATTGGAAATGGAAAATGGTAATGAGAGAAAAGGTGAATTGGGGAAAATGGTGTGGTAGGAAAAGGGTGATATATAGTGAAAGAGGAAGGAGACAAAAATGGGGTGGGTACGGCTATGGGTTTGAGGAGAGAGAGAAGAAAGAGAAAGAAATGTTTTTGACAGACACATGATGTTTGCCGACCAGACCAAGTCTCGCTTTCTTTGCTAACGTGGGACCCTCCGTTAACGGTGGACGTTGCTTAACACATCACTTCCGTCTTCTTTTTTTGGATCTTTCAACACCCTAAGGTGAGTTAAGGTAACGATATCGTTTATTTGTGGTTAGTGGTTTTTTGTCGGTTGCCTTCTTTCTAGGAAATTATTTAGTTTCCTTGGGGTCCACTTGATGTTGCCCAATTGTTATTTCAACATTTTTATATATATAAATAATTGTTACATTGATAAACAATCAAACTGATAGATCATATATTTAAATTTTACCTAAATTATCTTTAAAATTATTCACATATAAATATCATATGTTAAATTTTTACACGAACATGTAAGAATTAAACTCTTTTTAAAAAACAATTTGGTAAAAATGGTAGGAGAGTGAATACTTATTTGAATGGCGAGGACACCATCTAGCAAGTAGTAACACACACTAGTGCGTTTAGTCAACAACGGAAACTTTACTTTTCAAAAATAACTAGCAATTAAGAGTATTTTCGCACAAGTGGTAAGTAGTTGCTATTCTATAAATACTTAGTTAAGGCTTTAAATTAATCTTATTTTATGTAACCGTCGCAAATGTTTATTCTATATTTTTTATATTTTTAAGTAACAGAATTTGTCTAAAATTTTTATATATATTAGTAAAAAATATTGTTCTATTACTTTTAGTATTTAATAATAATAAATTTGTATTTTGCATTTTCATATGTTTTAGTAGAAAATATTTATCTTATATTTTTAAGTATTAACTATAAATATTTATCACATGTGTTTTATGTAAATATCATATTATCAATTTTCGGTTATTAAATGAAGAAAATCCGTCACTAAATTTAATAGTGATCGATTTAGTGACCAATTTAAATCAGTAGATAAACTGTTATTCGTTAACTGTTGCGACCAAATCAGCAACCGAATTTAGTGACGATTTTGTGGCTGAATTTTGTGACCGATTTTTAAGACTGAATTGATGACTAAAGTTTGAGACTAATTTAACAATCACACTGAATTAATTTGCTATGTCATTAATGATTGATTAAAAAAAAGAAATTTGTGACATAAATTATTATTTTTATTAAATATTTGGTGACCAATTATGTCTCTAAATGTTACTGTTTTTTTTAATTCATTACTTTAATGTCTAAAAGAACAATAAAAATAATTTTTTTAATTTGATTTCAATATGTAAAAAATTCATACACCAAAATGATTTAAAAATCATTAATCATATCACTGTATGTAACTAAATAATATAATACATTTAAGTAATATTTCTAAGTACTCAAAATAAACAAATAAAATTTTAGTTTAAACAAAATATATTAAGTAATAGCAAATTGCAACATATTGGTTTTTCAAATTAACGTATCATTATTCATCTAACTCTTCATCATCATGATCACGAACATCATTATCACCAATCTCATCATCAAATTTATCATCACGATCACCAATCTCATCATCATTATCATCAATCTCATCTTCATGAATTTGATCTCTAGTATATGACATGAGTTTAAAGTTCAAGTTATTCATCAGTTGTTTTATCAAGCTGTTGCGCTTAACAACTTTATTTGTATTAGTCAATTCCTCTTGAAGTAGATTTTTCTCTATTAGAAGAAGCATGAGAATAAATAAAGTAAAACATAAATGAGCTTTATGTTAAAAATCTATATTTGATTTTACAAAGCTTGCAACAAAAGTTCCAAAAATGCTAATAACCACTCCTCTCGGTTAAGAATTGGAGGAATTGTGCTTAACATTATTTAGAAGTATTTCTTAGAATAAATAGCAGCAGCAGATCCATTGTGCCCATCAGATGTCTGAAAACTTAGACCTATAATGAAAATAGGGAAAACACAAAAGAAAACATAAACTTAGAAAAAGAACATTATGCATTCATTCATAGGCATTCACACATAAATTGCTAAAATCTTTATTGTTATCCAACTAAAATGATTGTATGTGAGCAAAATCATAACAAGAAGGGATATTTAATTGAGAAGTAAAAAATATTACGAGGAATCCATATTGATGGGACACAATAAGCCTCTAAATTGCATAATTGAAGATACCTTTTACGCATATTTTTCTACATAGAAAGTGCCAACACAAAGATGCTAGAAGTTGAAAGCTAAATGCGATATTGGTAAAATTTCTAGGATTTCTACTTTCATGCTACCTTGTAGGTGACAATAATGTTTAGATTTGAATGTTTAGTATAAATGAGAGTTTGCAATATGAATGATAGACAAAGTAAATATACATAAATATCAAATACGCATAAAAAAAAAAAAAAAAACAATTTGGCAAAGTATATATATATATGCTAATGGAAAGAAACTTGGCATGGACATAAGTATTGCTAAAGCCAAGTACTATACGCCTTGTTATGTATATAAATTCCGCAAAAATATCAAGGATGATAATTATCAAGATATTAAACCAATCCTTGATGAAAATATCCATAATGCAGCCTCCTTGATTCTCCCACATGACAATGAGACCAACATGTTGAAAGAACAATATCACAAAACAAAATCCATTAGAGAAACATACATATAACCACCGAACTTGTGGACTGCAAAATCCATCCAAATAAATCATATTCACATGTTAGAATTGCAAAACAATTTGAAGATATTGATTTTTTGCACTGCTGTCAAATTTAATTTTACTACACTAACATATATCACCGATACATGTTTATCTTTTGTATTGTTTATACATTGGTTATAAAGATTTATTTTGTATGTCTTAATATTTCTCTCTTTTTTTATTTATTTATATTCAGTTAATGGTTTAAATTGAAGACAATTTCAATTTTTTTATTATTGATTTTTTGTTAATATTTAACGTTAGAGAAAATATATAGTTGAAGAAAAAATAAATGTTAAAAAAGGGGAGTGCAATGTTGACTTTTTTATTGTTATTTTTGTATAAATAAGATAAATATTTTTCTTATATTACAAGAGTATTATTATTATTAATTTTTTTTTTATAGTTACTACTTTCTTTTCTTATATTATAAATAGTTTATTATTTTTTGTATCCTTTAAATTTTGACAATGTTAGATTTTTTTTTGTAGTTATGTTTTTTTTTTTTTGTTATACAGATATAGTTTGATTATATTGATAATAAAAATAGAATGCAAACTTAACGAATTATCACACATTGTTTACAACGGCACTGAATTCAAGGAAACAAGATTATGACAAATATATTATTCGAGGGAGAGACACGTTATGGAAATCGTCAACAACAACTTGAACCATGGGGAGGGTGGTTAAAAAACGGGGTTTTTTTTTTTGTACCCTCTTTTTGAAAAAAAAACATCAAAATACCCCCATTTGAAAAAAAATATACCAAAATGCCTCTTTTTAAAAAAATCAAGTAGGTAGTTGTCATTTGGAACTCGGGCTTCCTTAAGGAAGTCGCCATTCCAAATGGCGACTTGTAAGTAAAGAAAAAAAAAATGGAGCATTTTAGTATATTTTTTTCAAATGGGGGTATTTTAGTGTTTTTTTTTCAAAAAGAGGGTATTGTAAAAAAAAAACCTAAAAAACGTGGTATCCATGCTAAAAGTGATTCTCATATTTTTGCATTAACATATACATTTCTATTAGCCACTACGCCAGAAATGACATTTAACAGCGCCCATTTTACAGCGCTTTCTAAACACAAGCGCTGTTGTAATTATATTTTAAAAATAACGGAACCTATTACAGCGCTTTTTATGTAAAGCGCTGTAAAACAAGCGCTGTAGTAGGTCATATAACGTTTGCGCATCACGTTATAAGGATTTTACAGCGCTTGTCAAAAAAGCGCTGTAAACGGAAGCGCTTTCGCGAATCAGTTACAGCGCTTTTTTCACAAGCGCTGTAAAACACATGCGCTTTCATTGAATTCAACTACCTATTATAGCGCTTTTTTCACAAGCGCTGTAAAACACATGCGCTTTCATTGAATTTAACTACCTATTATAGCGCTTTTTTCACAAACGCTGTAAAATACATGCGCTTTCATTGAATTTAACTACCTATTATAGCGCTTTTTTCACAAGCGCTGTAAAACACATGCGCTTTCATTGAATTTAACTACCTATTACAGCGCTTTTTTCACAAGCGCTGTAAAACACATGCGCTTTCATTGAATTTAACTACCTATTACAGCGCTTTTTTCACAAGCGCTGTAAAACACATGCGCTTTCATTGAATTTAACTACCTATTACAGCGCGTTTTTCACAAGCGCTGTAAAATACATCTTTCAAATAATTATATACGTTGCGAACCCTAATATCCTCTACGTACTGTGCGGCCATCTACGTTGTTTAAGGTATTTTTTACACATGATCTGTTCTGTTTTGAAATTTTTAGTTGATATTGGTTTCTTTTTGAAACTTGTTGATATGTTTTGAAAGCTTATTATTTTTGTTACTGCATTTATATAGGTGGTATAATATGGATAGGAAATGGATTTCAGCCAATCGATTGTCAAAAGAGTATGAAATTGGAGTGAAGGAGTTTGTTGAGTTTGCAGTGAAGAATGCAAAAGATCCAAATAGAGTAGTTTGTCCTTGTTTAAAATGTTGTTTTGGAAAACGTGTTAGAGAAGATGAATTAGAAGGACATCTAGTATGTAATGGAATTGATCAAAGCTACACATGTTGGATAAGACATGGTGAGAAAAAAAAAGGAAACATTAATTTTGAGAATAGTTCTACATATGCTTCAACTGATTTCGATACAGATACATATGAGCCGGACCGAGTTGATGAGATTGCAAAAGCAGTTGAAGAAGATCTTCGAGATTGTCCTAAAATGTTTGAAAGTTTGTTGAGTGATGCAGAGAAAGAATTATATAATGGTTGTACTAAATTCACAAGACTGTCAGCGATATTAAAGTTGTACAACTTAAAAGCGAGTAATGGATGGTCTGATAAAAGCTTTACAGAATTATTAACACTCATAAAAGATATGTTGCCAGATGATAATGAACTTCCCAGTCGAACCTACGAGGCTAAACGGATTTTGTGTTCTATTGGAATGAGTTACGAAAGGATTCATGCGTGTCCTAACGATTGCATTTTATTTCGAAACGAATATGAACTACTTAAGGCGTGTCCGAAATGCAATGTCTCTCGATATAAGAAGAAAGAATCTACTCCAGCAAAAGTCGTGTGGTATTTTCCTATAATACCAAGATTTAGGCGCATGTATCGCAGTGAAGAAGATTCAAAACACTTGACATGGCATGCAGATGAAAGAATTAGAGATGGAATGTTTCGACACCCTGCAGATTCCCCACAATGGGCAAAAATTGATCACGAGTATCCTGAATTCGGGATAGAGTCAAGAAATCTAAGACTTGCACTTTCTACTGATGGAATGAATCCACATGGTCTTCAAAGCATCTCACATAGCACGTGGCCTGTGATTTTGGTAATATATAACCTACCTCCATGGTTATGTATGAAGCGTAAGTTTATGATGTTGTCTCTGTTAATTTCTGGACCCAAACAACCGGGGAATGATATCGACGTATACTTGACTCCTCTAATCGAAAATTTAAAAAGTATGTGGGAGACAGGTGTGGAAGTTTATGATGGGTATAAGAAAGAATGTTTCAATTTGAGGGCTATGTTGTTCGGCACAATTAATGATTTTCCAGCATATGGTAATTTATCAGGATATAGCATTAAAGGTCAGTGTGCATGTCCTATATGTGAAGAGAGTACAAATTGGATGCGGTTGAAACATTGTAAGAAGAATGTGTTTCTTGGACATCGTAGATTTTTACCTTATAGTCATCAGTATCGTGGGTGGAGAAATGCATTCAATGGAAAATCAGAGGAAGGTAAAGCTCCTTTAGCACCGACTGGATATCAAATACTTGAAAAAGTACAAGGTTTGACCAATAAATTTGGCAAACCTTTTGCGGGAGAGCTGGTGAAAACTGGGTGGAAGAAAAAGTCAATTTTCTTTGAATTGCCATATTGGAAGTCATTGTATGTAAGACATTTCCTCGATGTGATGCATATTGAGAAAAATGTATTTGAAAGTGTTATTGGTACGTTACTCAATGTTCCAGGAAAGTCTAAAGATGGCGTCAATGCAAGATTGGACTTGGTCGATATGGGAATAAGAAATGAACTGGCTCCAGTAAAGAAAGGAAATCGCACATATCTACCTCCAGCCGCTCATACTCTATCTAGAAAGGAAAAAATTGTTTTATGTAAATTTCTACACGAAGTTAAAGTTCCAGAAGGATACTCTTCGAACATTAAAAATTTGGTTTGTATGAAAGACCTCAAGTTAAAAGGTTTGAAGACCCATGATTGTCATATTATAATGGAGCATTTGCTACCAATAGGTATACGTTCCATTTTACCTGAAAAAGTTCGACTAGCCTTAACTAGATTATGTTTCTTCTTCAGGGAAATTTGTAGTAAAGTGATCGACCCTCAGAAATTACCGACATTGCAGAGGGAAATTGTTGTTACTTTGTGTGAGCTTGAAATGTATTTCCCACCATCGTTTTTTGATATAATGGTTCACCTTACTGTTCATCTGGTTAAGGAGACACAACTTTGTGGGCCAGCTTATATGAGATGGATGTATCCGATAGAACGATATATGAAAATATTAAAAGGGTACGTAAAAAGTAGAAGTCGACCAGAAGGTTGTATTGCTGAACGATACATTGTTGAAGAGGCTGCTGAATTTTGTACTGAATATCTGTCCAATGTTGAATCCATAGGGCTTCCCATGTCTCGTCATTCGGGAAGACTATCAGGAGAAGGGATAACTGGAAGGAGACTACTGACTATATCAAGGACAGAATGGGAGCAGGCACAATTGTATGTTCTGCACAATGATGATGAGGTTCAACCGTATGTTACAATACACATTGATCAGTTATCTCGTTTGAACATGAATAGGAATCAAAATTGGATAACTCGAGAGCACAATCGAAGTTTTGTAACATGGTTAAAAAATCACATAATGTCAAAATTTGATATAGACCCCGGATCAATTTCAAATAGATTGAGGTGGCTAGCAAATGGTCCGAGCTTACATGTCTTTTCTTACACTGGTTATGTTATTAACGGCTACACATTTTATACCAAAGAACAAGATGATCAGACCACTATGCAAAATAGTGGAGTCACTCTCGTAGCTGAAGCGATGCATGTCTCAAGTGCAAAAGACAAAAACCCAATATATGCAAATCTATCATATTTTGGGGTTATCGAGCGCATATGGGAGTTAGACTACACAATGTTTCGTGTTCCCATATTTGGTTGCAAGTGGGTCGATAATAATAATGGCGTTCGGATTGATGAGTCAGGATTCTTGCTTGTCGATTTTAATAGGGTGGGATACAAAGACGAGCCTTTTATTTTAGCGTCGCAAGCTCAACAAGTGTTTTATGTCACTGATCCTTCTAATGATAAATGGTCTGTTGTCCTATCGACCAATAAAATAAGTGATGATAACAATAATGATGAAGATGTTGGTAATGATCTTTTATTTGCAACATCACAACAACCACATGAAATTGATTCAACTGATGATGGTTTATATCTTAGAGATGATCATGATGAGGGAATTTGGATTAATCCATCGTTTCGTATTGTAAATGGACAAACAAATGTGAATGTCACCAGGAAAAGAAGAAGGGCATCTTAATGTATATATATGTTTAATTGTTTTATATAAGCTATGCATGTAATCTGAACTGTGTTATTGTAAATATGCATGTAATCTGAATTGAGTGTTTTATACTAAGTTCTGATTAATTTATTTTCTGATTAATTTATTTTCTGCTTATATTTAGCTTGATTTGAGTGTTTTATACCAAGTTCATGTAACAATGAGTGTTTTATATTTAGCTTGATTTACATGAACTGAACTGAATATAAATTAGTAATTTACATGAACTGAACTGAACTGAATAGAGAGATTCTCTTTTGCTCAGTGCATATATATATATAGATTCTTCAGAATACTCATTTCTAATAATTCATCATCTCCTAAAGTATTGTGATAAAGACAATGATAACAATATTTTTAATCCAATAAACAATGATAAAAATGTTTTTAATGTCATCCCAACCCAAATAAACCAAACACAAAAATAAAATAAAGAGACATTTTACAGCGCTTATCTTAAAAAGCGCTGTAAAAGATCCTTTTAAAAATAAAATAATGAGTGTTTTATACCTTTTACAGCGCTTTTCACACAAAGCGCTGTAAACGACTCTTTTGAAAGTGAGTAAAAAAGACATTTTACAGCGCTTATTTGACAAAGCGCTGTAAAAAAGCTTTAAAAATAATATTCATCAGACACCTAATTTCTTCAAACACCTTGTACGCATCATGGGAATCCAAAAAACATCAGACACAAACCCATTTCTTCAAACACCTTGTACGCATCATGGGAATCCAAAAAACATCAGACACAAACCCATTTCTTCAAACACCTTGTACGCATCATGGGAATCCCCAAAAACACCAGACACAAACCCATTTTTCGCAACATGGCAATGATCCTGAATACCAATTAAGTTTCGATTTAAGAAGGAAAGAGAATGTAAAGAGATAAAAAGGGTGTTGAGGTGGAGATTGAATTGTGAAAGAGTAAGCTTTGATGTTTGTGAAGAAGATGCATAAAAGGAGAAGAGTTTGGTGAAGAGGAAGGGATTTTTGTGGTGACCAGTTACTACTATGTGGGTTTTGCATGCATGTTGAGCTTGTTTAAAAAATAACATAACATAACAAAACACAAAAACAATAAGGCCTTTTACAGCGCTTATTTGGAAAAAGCGCTGTAAAAGAGCCTTTTAAAATTAACATAAAGAGACATTTTAGAGCGCTTATGTGGAAAAGCGCTGTAAAAGGCTTTAAAAAACATTCATATAACATAATAACACACGGAGGTCTTTTACAGCGCTTATTTGGGAAAAGCGCTGTAAAAGAGCCTCTTAAAATTAACATAAAGAGACATTTTAGAGCGCTTATGTGTAAAAGCGCTGTAAAAGGCATTCAAATAACATAATAACACACGGAGGTCTTTTACAGCGCTTATTTGAAAAAAGCGCTGTAAAAGAGCCTTTTAAAAATTTAACTAAAGAAGCCTTTTAGAGCGCTTATGTGTGAAAGCGCTGTAAAAGGCATTCATATAACATAATAACACACGGAGGTCTTTTACAGCGCTTATTTGAAAAAAGCGCTGTAAAAGAGCCTTTTAAAAATTTAACTAAAGAAGCCTTTTAGAGCGCTTATGTGTGAAAGCGCTGTAAAAGGCATTCATATAACATAATAACACACGGAGGTCTTTTACAGCGCTTATTTGAAAAAAGCGCTGTAAAAGGCATTCAAATAACATAATAACACACGGAGGTCTTTTACAGCGCTTATTTGAAAAAAGCGCTGTAAAAGGCATTCAAATAACATAATAACACACGGAGGTCTTTTACAGCGCTTATTTGAAAAAAGCGCTGTAAAAGAGCCTTTTAAAAATTTAACTAAAGAAGCCTTTTAGAGCGCTTTACAAAATAAGCGCTGTAAAAGGCTTATAAAAAGCGCTGTAAAAGTGTTACGTATATATAACAGTTACCTCTTCAGTTTCCTCTTCATTACGTAACCTTCATCTCAACCTTCATTTCTTCTCTTCTTTTGCAAACCCTATCATCCCGTCCTTTACGAACCTTATTTCCACGATCATCTCCTTCATTTCGAACCTTATTTCCATCCAAGATCATCTCTCCCATTTCACACAATATATTTTCATTGAAATACGTAACCCTCATTACGTATTTCTTCAAACCGTATTTCTGTGAACCATATTTCTGTGAACTTTCTGCAAACCCTCTTTTCTTTGCATTTCGTCTTTCTTCGAACCATCATTATTCAGGTATTGATGTTATTAAATTTTTGTAATCATTAGAATGCATGTTGAGCTTTTTTAAGATATACTGATACATGTTGAGTTTGTTTATAATAATGCATGATCCATGTTGAGCTTGTTGATGTTATACTAAAGTGCATGTTGAACTTGTTGTAGTTAAATGGATACAAACAAAGATTTAGAAGTTCAAAATGAAGAAGTTGGCACCTCTAAGACTTACGAAAAAGAAGTCAAACGTGGTGCAACTATCATGCAAAGGGTGATTAAAGCACGGAGCAGTGGCATTAAATTTGAGGTATACTATATATACTCTGTTTGCTGTGTGTTTTTTTATCTTTTTTTAGGGTTTAGGGCATGTACTTACTATATGAGTTTATTAGGTTGGCTGGAACGAGAGTGGTCAGCCAGTTGACCCCAACAGCTCCATGTTTGTAAGCTACATTGGGGCTGTTGTTCGTCAAAATGTCCCAATAACAATAGACAACTGGAGAGATAAGGCGTTGAAGGATGCCAAAGATATCATCTGGAATGACATTCAAGTAAATATTTTGATCTACTCTTTTGTCATTTATAATTTTTTTTCTGTAAAATACATTACTTATAATTGTTTTCATTGCAGACCACTTTTGTTCTTGATGAGGAACGAAAGTCATATGTTTTGAGAGTTGCTGGGAAAATCCATCGTGGATTTAGATCCCATCTCTCAAATTTCTATCTAAAAGATAGAGAAGGAAACACAAATGCTGAACCTCCAAAGATATATCAACATTATATATCAAAGGATGAATGGAGTGCATTTGTTTCCAAACGTTCTGACCCGGCGTTTGTCGTAAGTGATTAATTTATTAGCATTTGTGTTTTATTATTCATATTCGTAGCGTATTTTAAATTTTTACACAATTGCTATTTTTTTTTTATATAGAATATTAGTAAGGCAAATCGCGAACGGGCAAGCAACCCAAAACACCCATACAAGAAATCACGTATGGGATATGCACGCCTTGAACAAAAAATTGTAAGTAATTAAACATCACTTGTAATTTGTATTATAAACTATAGTGTGTAACTAATTTGTATTATTTTGTTTATGATTTTAACGAATAGAGAAAAGACACCCAAGCCGATCAACCCTTGGGTCGTCATATCTTATGGAAGGAAGCGCGTGTTAACAAAGAAGGAGTGGTTGATAATGAAAATGTCAAGAAAGTTGTAGAACTTTGTGTAAGTATATTATCACTTTAATATTTTTTAATATTGTATTTTAAAAATGCTATTGAACTTATCTTTTTAATGTTACATGTATTTTAGGAAACTATTGAACAAAGTTCTGAAACTCAAGAGGGCAACAAGGATACGTGCAGGGACATTCTTGGGAAAGTGTTTAATGTCCCTGAGTATTCCGGTCGAGTGAGGGGGAAAGGATTTGGCGTAACTCCCAAAAGCTTTTTTCCTCAAGAGAAGCGCCAAAAACCTTCCAACGAGGAAGTATTAGAGAAGCTCAGAATCTTATCGGAGCAAGTGGCACTCTTGGTGAATACGAATAAAGACAAGCAACTTCCGGTTCAGCTCCAACCTGAAATACAAATGGAGAGTGAAACCGGGAGTTGCAACGTCGGTTTGAAGAGTATTCCCGAGGTAATTAATTACTTACTACTTACTTGCTTATGTAATTACTTATGTATTAAACAAACTTATATATTAACTGTACTTATGTTTTAACTATTGATGTAGGGTGTCACTACATGTGTCCTATACTTGTCCTCGCCGACTCAACGGAAGGTGGGAAAAGGAATATTGCACAATACTTCGGGAGAAGTATTGCACAATATTCCGATCCCCGCGGGCCATGTCAAAGTATCGCCTACGGTTGCTTTCGAACCAACTGCACCGTTGCCCATACCGGACAACGATGGAGATATGAAGTTCTTAAGCGACGCTATTGGCAGTTACGTGGCATGGCCCACACACCTTGTTGCCCTCGAAAAAAAGATTCCCAAGGACAAATCAGTTACATCTCCCGAAAAGGTTTGTCACATTTATTGCCTAAGGTTTTTTATTTTTTCAGATTCAATAAACTAACATTTTACCTCATTTTTGTAGGTCCAAATAAATAAACCACCCCTACAGCCAAAAAAAGGCAGCAGACCTCAAAAATTGGAGGTTAATAGGGCTGCCAAACTACAAAGGCTGGAGGGTAATAAAGCTGCAAAACTTGCAGCAACAAAAAATCTGGATCGGGGAAAATCGGTCGCTGCTGCTGCTGCTCCTAATAAAAGTCAGCCACGCCTTGGTAAATACGGGGCGTGTCTTGACATCCAAATAAAAAGGAACATGGGCAGCAGCAACGATTCGCCCATTGTACAAATGAATCAAGACATCTTTGGAGATGAGTATATTGAATACCTCGAAAAGGAGCAAATGTACGATCTTCTCGAACATAAGGAGCTGAGTGTTACTGTAATCAGCTTGTACATAAGGTAAAAAATACTTTTAATTGCATTTATTTGTAATTAATTAAATGTATTGGTAATTAATCTAGTTTAAAATTTTCATTGAAGGTTTTTGTACGAGAAGGTCGTGTGCACGAGGAAACTGTCAAATAAATACTCATTCTTGTCTCCGCATAAGATGTCGATGTTCAAACTCGATCCAGACAATGTAAAACACTACATTGTAGATATGTTTTTAAGAAATAAAGAAAGTGATAAATTGTTCTTGGCACCATATAATTCAGGGTACGTAATTTTATCTTTTTTAATTGATGAGAATTTAATTTATTAGTTGTCTATAAACAAAATTGCTTAACCAATTTTTTGTTGTTGTAGGGCACATTGGGTGCTATTTGCAATCAATGCGGTCTCTGAAGTGATATACTATTTGGATCCCGTGCACGGCGATTACACCAATCACCCCGGAATAAAGAATATGCTCGACACGTAAGTAATATTCATTTATTTCTTACATATATATATTTATATATATATATATATAAATATATATATGTAAGAAATAAATGAATATTACTTACGTGTCGAGCATATTCTTTATTCCGGGGTGATTGGTGTAATCGCCGTGCACGGGATCCAAATAGTATATCACTTCAGAGACCGCATTGATTGCAAATAGCACCCAATGTGCCCTACAACAACAAAAAATTGGTTAAGCAATTTTGTTTATAGACAACTAATAAATTAAATTCTCATCAATTAAAAAAGATAAAATTACGTACCCTGAATTATATGGTGCCAAGAACAATTTATCACTTTCTTAATATGCACACCCATATATGAAATTATGGGTAGGCATTTTACAGCGCTTTTTCGAGAAAGCGCTGTAATATGTACGCCCATATATGAAATTATGGGTGGGCATATTACAGCGCTTTTGTGAGAAAGCGCTGTAATATGCACACCCATATATGAAATTATGGGTGGGCATATTACAGCGCTTTTTCGAGAAAGCGCTGTAATATGTACGCCCATATATGAAATTATGGGTGGGCATATTACAGCGCTTTTGTGAGAAAGCGCTGTAATATGCACACCCATAACTCATATGACGGGGTGCATATTACAGCGCTTTTTGTGAAGAAGCGCTGTAAAATGTGCATAACAAGCGCGCGTTGTATTTACATGTTTTATAGCGCTTTTATAAAAGCGCTGTTGTATCATTTACAGCGCTCGTTTCCACAGCGCTTATTTTTTTGAAAAAGCGCTGTAAATGGCTTAAAAAAAGCGCTGTAAAAGCCGTTTTTTCGCGTAGTGAGCTTTCTCATATATACACGTAAAAGAGCCAAACATCCAAACATTTTATCTTCTTCATGAGAGCCCGACCAGTTACACTTCCATCTTTGTTATTCTTCACACTTCAAACTATAACATCGTAATTCATATACACCTCGACTCTCATAATTCCATGTCTTTTAGCCATGCACAAACCTTAATACAACCCCCACAACTCTTCCACGTACACACGTGTGTTGCCAAAATATTTAGTAAAACCACAAATCCAGTTTGCAATATCATCTCACACCCACTATATGTGCAAATAACAAGTTTACAACAAATAACCTATGCACTTTTTTTGATAAATGTATACACGTTGTAGTTTTTAACTATATTTTTGACAAATATCAAACATATACAAATTAGCTTCTTTGTAATTGCTCAGTAACTTCGTGGTTTTTCAATAAACTAAACATGTTGTATCCATTTTATAGTCAAAGCAAGGTATATATGTTGAAATTTAATTATGAGTAGTTAGTCCTACATTGACTAGGAATGGAGGCTATATTGGATATATAAGGAAAATGACTCATAAACCTAATGCATTAAGGTTTTGGGTTGGGATTTGGTGTCTAAATCTCTTACGAATCCTTCTTTAGTCCATTAGATATATAAGGAGAATGACCCATAATCCTAGGCTCCCTGGACTCCCCAACAAAATATTAATAATTAATTTTTTTAATCTAAATCTTGAAATTATGTTATATTAATAGGGTTAGTCCTTTTTTTATGAGCAAACTTTATATTAAAATAAAATTATTAATAGAAAATAGTAGCATACTTTTTAAAAAAAAAAATTCTTAATATTAAGGATTAGAAATATGTAAAGAAAGAAAGAACGAACATTTATTTTTTAATTTTTAATGGCATACAAATTTCTTTTAAATGTAATAATATTATTATATACTATGTATAACATTAACATTAGATTGAAAACATGTTTATTGTCTCGTTGATGTCAGACATAGATAAAATATCAATTCATATATTACATTCAATTGTTAGATAATTCTTTATATATTAATAGTAGAGGTATTTTAGATATTTATATTATCTTTTATATATATATATATATATATATATATATATATTAATTTTAACTTTATTAATTTAAGCTTTTGTTCATTAGTATATTAAGAAATCTTAAAGGGATAGTTTCTCTTTTTCTTCTTCGTTTCTATGTTTGTCATTGTTACCATCAATTAATTTTATTTTTGCAAATTTTTATCAGCATTTATAAAGACACCCATTTGACACCCCACAATTGGTGGTTGATAGTGGTTGGTGGCGGCAAACTTTGGTAGCTCATAGTGGTTGGTAGGGAACTCCAACAACTCTATGGTAATCGACAACAGCTGCGACAACTCCACGTTGGTCAGTGTCGGAGCTCCAACGGTTTCACAATGGTTGACTTCAGAGCTCTTGCATTGCCACAATTGTCAATTAGAGTCGGTCCAACACGTTATGAGACCTAAAATAAAATTAGTAGACGGGTTTTTTCAAAATTTAATAAATAAATTGTTAATATTTTATTTAATAACTACAAAAATTTTATTTAGCAGAATTAATGACATTTTCAAATCTATTTTCTCTATATTTTTCAAAAAATAAAATAAGATATTTCAACAATTCTACAGCAATATAAAAAACTCATATAATTTTTTTGATATTTTAGTTGAAGAAGAAAATAGTGTATATATATTGTACCACTCTATTAGATACAAATTTTGTTTTTTTTTTTAAAAAGATTTTGCTCCAGCTGCTTTATATAACATCCTTTTTTTTTTATTTAATTTTATTTCAAACAAAATATATAATTTCCCATGTAATTTCAAACAAACAAACAAATAATTCATTATTAATTTAAAATCCATCAGTATTCTTAATACTCAAATTGTAAGGTTCAGAAATGTAGTAATAAAATGAGAATTGTCATAGACTAGAGTTCAACATAAATAAATGTCCAAAAGCTGACCATTGCTACTACTAGGATTAAATGAGATGTTCCATATATTCTTCTGAAAACTTTACCGATTGTGCAAGTAGATTAGGAATGTCATCTGTCCAAAAGTAAGGGTCATCTTCAAAATTCTTACCAATAAGTAATAAGTAAATAAATAAATAAATAACAATAAATAAAACAGTACAATACCCACATAATTAATGGCATTATTCCATTCAAATTGTCACATATACAGTAACAATTAAAAAGATAACAGTACAATGTTTACGTTATTAATATATCTACATTATTAATAACTAAGGGGTATAATAATAATAACAATACAATACAACATGTTAATTCACCCAAAACGACAAACAGGAACAAATAATGATATAATAATATTAATTCACCCAAACCACAACCAAAAGGCACATTGAAAATACAAATATAATATTATGATATCTATATAATTAATAATATTAATTAATCCATAACAGCAGGTACATTCATGAGCATAATATCACATCATTATTATTAATATTCTCATTCATTATTAACATTGCATCATCCAAACGAACAAATATAATCGTGTACAAATTTATCAGTATAATATATACATCATTAATAACATTATTTCAATCAATTATCAGAAGATACAATGTATCATTTATCTTTATAAAATATTAATCACACTTGATTCAATGCATACACAGACCAATTATGACTTAATCTATATGCCAATGTAATGATTCCGGAAGGCTTCGTGGGTCCTTTCAAACAACACTACTAACTCTAAATCCCCGCAACGATATGTGGTCTCCAACCAATTATGGACGCACCACCACACGACTATGAATGAATGCATTAATATGAATGCATCAATGCGGACACTTTAATAAATCATTAATATAATGTGATGCTAACTTATTAATGACATTTCACATATAACATTTATCATTCACACCTTGAATATGTTCAATACAACCATTATAACAACGTATCACATTATATTTATTCCTTACACTTTGAATATGTTCAACACAACCATTATAACAACATATCACATAATATTTATTTTGCATAATTTGAATATGTTCAACATAACTATGAATATAACATGTCACACCATATTTATTTTCCAAATTTTGATAAAAGAATTTCAACATAGTATATATTTAATCTCACAAATTCTAAAATAAATACAATCATACATTCCAAAATAAATGCAATCATACATTCAAACTAGGAGTGGGGAACATTAAACCAGGGGAACGTGGCATTTTCACTTAAGCCATGAAACTTGTTTTTTAATGGTTGCTATTTGATGCTTTTATTATTATTATTATTATTATTATTATTATTATTATTATTATTATTATTATTATTATTATTATTATTATTATTATTATTATTATTATTATTATTATCAAAAATTAAAATAATATTGTTAGCAATTATTTCTATTCCCAAAAATAAATATAAAAATAAAATAGAATGATTGAGCGTTACACTTTACCTTTGGATGGCTCTGTTGTCAATGGTCAGCCGTATTATTAATTTATAAACTAATAATTTTTAAATAACAAATACAATTATATATTAAATATTTTTTTATATCATGCTGTCTTTGTATATGGATGTACACCAAAAAAATTTCTTTATTATTTCAAGATATTTATATTAATCAACTTATTTATATATTAGTGAAAAATTTTAAGACAATAAATTAATATATAAGTCATTTAACTTATATTCTTTTGAACATTTAATTTTTCAATCAACCCAAGATTTTTAACAATCGACATCAATTATTTTTTTATTCATAAAGATTAAAAAAAAATACAATGTGTTGTTTTGAGTTGATTCTTTTAATTTTTTGTTTGATTTATACTTTGTAAATTTTTTTTTAATAGTGCATGAGCAAAATTAAAAAGAAAAAATAACGCGAAACAAAAAAGCATGCGAAAAATAGCTAGCAGCATGTGATACCTATAATTGATGAGAAAGTAGTTGTTTGTTAAAACAATGAGAGCGTGATTCTCTGGTTTTTTGATATTCAATAATAATACATTTAAGAAAACCCTAATCTATATAGCTATTCACCGTCATTCTCTGGTTTTTTTGTTAACTAATATTTTCTACCCTAAAACCAAGGGTTTTTTTTATATAAATATCCCTTTTTAAATTTTTAATACCAGATAGCCTTATTTTTTAGCCCCAGTTGCAAGTCGCAACCTGGAAATGCGACTTTCTGAAAGAAAAAAAATTTGAACTTCACTAGATGGTCGCATCCTAGGGATGAGACCTCCTACTTGCCTTAATTTTTTTTTTTTTGTTGAATTTTGTTATTATATTTTTGAGTATATTATATTGGATATATTATATTTATTATTATTAAATATTTTAAAAATAATTATATCATTAAAAAATACAAAATATTATTATAAGTAATAAAAATAATTAAGTTAATAATATTATATAACTTTTAATAATTATTATAATAATAAAAATAATAATAAAAATAATAATAATAATAATAAAAAGAAAATTCTATTAATAAAATAAAAATACTTTTATTATTTAATATATTCAATAATGTATTTAAATATTATATATTCTTTGGTTGTTGAATTTTGTTATTTATTATTGGGTATATTATATTGAGTATATTATATTTATTATTATTAAATATTTTAAAAATAATTATAACATTAAAAAATACAAAATATTGTTATAAATAATTAAAATAATTAATTTAATAATATTATATAACTTTTAATAATTATTTATAATAAAAAAAAGAATAATAATAATAAAAAGAAAATTCTATTAATAAAATAAAATAAAAATCTATTAAATTAAAAGAAAAAATACATTAAAAAAAAAGAAAAAATACTACAAATAAAAAAAATACATCAAATAAAAATTAATTATTGTCATCTAAATGACCTCCAGTTCCACATCTACGCGGTCGTCAATCTGTTTGTGGATTAGAACCACTACCACCTGCTTTCGTATAACTTTGAGTTTCGACATTATACATAGAATCAAAAGCCGCATAAGCCGACTCAAGAGTTGTGCAATGAGTACCAAACAAATTATAGAAAATTCCGCTCTCGGTCGGATTAATGGGAGTGAGTATTGTTGGCACTGAAGGAACGTAGTATTGAGTCAGTATATCTGCAGCTTCATGAAAATGTTGTGGTGATGATAAAGACGGTGTTTGGTGCATGATTTTTTGTTGTGGGATTGATTGAGGCATAGAGTGAACTTCAGGATATGTTGAAGGTTGCAAACGTGGATCGCACATGTATCTTTCTACAGATATATATAATTTAGTGTGATGCGTGAACCAATTCATATATTCGTTAGTGTGGCGTAAAACACATTCGACGTACTGACCTTGCAATATGTAATTATGACGTTCATTCCAATGTTGAATCTCATCTTTCCAAACCACACTCCAATTATCATCAATGCCACGTCTCATGTCGATTTCATGGTAGAGCGTCATATCTTATGGAGGTTGCGGAATTTGTTGATGAAAGCCGAACTGAAGCGCGACTCTATCTGCATGATGTTTTTCGACGATATGATAGCAATGCAAATAGGTACATGCAGCCCAAGTGTTGATCTCTTGTTCGGGTACCTCGTGTTGGAATCCGAGCTACGATCTCCAACGAAACTAGATGTTAAAAAAACAGGCTAAAGTGAATATTAAGAGATATAAAAAAAATTTAAAAGTGCAACTACATGAGAATGAATATATTACTTCTTGAACCATCATATGATCGATTGTATTCTGGTATCCTTCTATATCGTTGTGAGGAACTTTACTGAAATTTAAACCCCCGGAATTAAATCTGTCGAATATATAAAAAATAAAAATATATAAAAATTATGTGCAATAGTTACCTTTGTGCAAGTGAAAATATCCATGCACTTGGTGCATCTAGAGCAACGCAACTCAAACGATACCATGCCTAGTTTTGCAACAACAATGCACATCCTCCCATCGACATTACGTTGGGTTTCGTAGCAAGGCATAATTCTCTATAGAGTGTTGCTAAAACTGTCGAACCCCAACTATAGTGGGATGCTTTATTTAAATCGCCTAAGAGTGAAGGATATTTTAAATGTACACGATTATTGGATTTGTCTGGCATCAAAAATCCTCCAATCATACGTAATATATAGGCTCGACATGATGCTTGTTTTTCTAATTCGGATGCGTTTTCATCGACATTATCAAAAGTATCTTTGAGCCATTTTAATTTAATAGAATTACCTTTTGTTGCTCCCAAGGTGGGATAACTCCTAAATATTCTTGACAAACATCTTTAACGTTCACAAAATTTGGACCGCTAACAGGAATACCAGACACATTTAATCTTAAAATATAGTATACGTCTTCTAAAGTTATTGTGCACTCACCTACCGGGAGATGAAAAGTATGAGTTTCTAGTCTCCACCTTTCAACCATAGCAGTAATCAAACCGACATCGATCTTGTAGTTTCCTAGTTTGATCACTTCACCAAATCCAGCTTGTTGCAAATATGGTAATATGGCCTTGTTCGGTTTTTTATTGGCATGACCATGACATTTTAGTTTATCCTTCGAGGGATTCTGAAATTAATAATATAAAATATATAATTAATATAAAATTAACAATATATAAATTAATATAAAATATAAAATATAAAATATATAAGACATTAATATAATATATAAAATATAAAATATATAAATTAATAATATAAAAAATATTTTATATATAAGACATTAATATAATATATAAAATATATAAATTAATAATATAAAAAATATTCTATATATAAGACATTAATATAAAATATAAAATTAACAATATATAAATTAATAATATATAAAATATTCTATATATAAGACATTAATATAAAATATAAAATTAACAATATATAAATTAATAATATAAAAAATATTCTATATATAAGATATTAATATAAAATATAAAATTAATAATATATAAGAAATTAATATAAAATACTTACAAATGCTTGAATGTATCGACTTTCAGCTCTATGATTTTTGGATAATTCCATGAGTAAAGTTGAAGAAAATGTGTTTGAGAAATCGGATAAAGTGTGTTTGAGAAGTTGGAGATAGTGATTTTTAGATTAAGATAGAGGAAGTGTGTTTGATGATGTTGGTTTTTAGCTTCTGGTCAGATATACACAGAAAAATGTATGACTTTTATGAAATTGAAAATACGTAAATTAAATAGTCATAGAATTGATAGTTTTGATCAAAGCAACCACACTTTCATGGTCCACGAGACAGTAGTTCCAAAAGAAGGGCGACCAATTGGTCATTTCAGTGTAAATCTTCCTAACAAGTGGTGCGATTGTAGAAAATATCAAGCTAAACATATGTCTTGTTCACATGTGATAACAACATGTTCTAGTATCAAATATGATTATTGGAGCCTTATATCCGATGTGTACAAGGTGGAAACAATACTTAAAGTCTACATTGAAGCGTTCCAACCGATATCAAACGAAGGATATTGGCCACAATATGAAGGTGTTAAGGTGTGTCACAGTCCATTAATGCGAATAGTCAAGAAAGGTCGCCCAAAGACCAAGCGCATTAGAACAGAAATGGACACTACGGGTAGAGTCCCAAGAAAGTGCGGATTATGTCGGGTATCTGGTCATACTAATAAACATTGTCCAAACGTTGCTGTCACATCTACTCAAAATTGATATATCTTTTTTCTTTTAATTTAATGTATTAATATAATTTTTTTATTATTAATATTAAAATTATTATTTTTAATGTATTTATGCTTATATGTTAATGTATTTTTATTTTATTTTATTTTATTAATAGAATTTTCTTTTTATTATTATTAAAATTATTATTATTATTTTTTATTATTATTATAATAATTATTAAAAGTTATATAATATTATTAACATAATTATTTTTAGTATTTATAATAATATTTTGTATTTTTTAATGTTATAATTATTTTTAAAATATTTAATAATAATAAATATAATATATCCAATATAATATACTCAAAAATATAATAATAAAATTCAACAAAAAAAATTAAGGCAAGTAGGAGGTCGCATCCCCAAGATGCGACCATCTAGTGAAGTTCAAATTTAAGTAGCATCTCCAGGTTGCGACTTGCAACTCGGACTAAAAAGTAAGGCAATCTGATATTATTTTTTGGAAGTAGGGCAATCTAGTATTAGAAATTAAAAAAAGGATATTTATATAAAAAACCTTAAAACCCTGAAACCACATATGTTAGCTTATAAAAAACCCTGAAACCAATCCCACGGATTTGCAATTCTTCTCTCTGGCGTATATGTTTTGTTATTAGGGTTTCAAGAGAACGGCAAACATGGACGTAGAATCAGCCACGTGTATGACTCCGTCGGCGGTGGTCATCTCTGATGATCTAATACCGGAGGTACTTTCCTTTCTATCAGTGAAATCTCTTATACGATTGGGGTGCGTGAGTAAGTCTTGGAGAGCCCTCATCTCCGATCCCGTGTTCGTGAAATTGCACCTCAAGAAATCAGCAACACGAAAACTGCTCTTCACACTAATGATGCGGCATCCATTATCAGAATTGGTCGACACTCATCAAACTGATTGTGACGTGTATTGCGTTTTATACCCCAAAAGTCGTTTACTCCGTAACCCGTCTTTCAAACTTTCGGTTGATTCTTACTACCTATGGAATGACAATGACTGCTCTGATATAGCAGGTTCCTGCAATGGATTGATCTGTTTGACCGGTTATTCTTCCACCTAAGCATATCAAGATTATTGGCTCCGTATATGGAACCCAGCCACAAGGACACTGTCTCCAAGAATTGGGTATTTTCGCGATTCTGCCAAAGCTCACTTTGACCTTTACTACGATCGAAAAGATTTCAATTTCAAGTTTGGTTATGACAATTCAACTGACACTTATAAGGTGGTGGTGTCTCATATTCTTCTCCCAAGCGTTGTAAAAATTCTCACTTTGGGTGATAATGTTTGGAGATATATTGAAAATTTTCCAGCTGTACCTCTGGAGACAACAAACAAGTCTGGAGGTGAGTATTTCAGTGGAACTCTTAACTGGTTGGTGATTGACAATACAAATAATTTTTCCTATCGTGTTCTTAAGGATGTTGCTACAATTGAACAGTTTCGTATTCTTTCTCTTGATTTGGGGACTGAGACATACAACAAGTACATGCTGCCTCATGTTTTGGATGAAATGCCGCCTGACATGCCAAGTCTTACTGTTTTGGGGGACTGCCTTTGTTTTTCTTATTATCCCAACAAAATCGATTTGGTTATATGGAAGATGCAAATATTTGGTGTGGAAGAGTCTTGGGTCCAATTTCTTAGAATTAATTACCAGAATCTTCAATTCTCCAATGTGCTGCATCCTAATTTTTATGTAGTGCCTTTATTTCTTTTTGAGGATACGTTGATATTTATGAGTCATCAATACCAACCAATTTTCTATAATTGGAGAAATAATACTGTTGCCTATAATAGAACTACCGATTATGTACGCTTTGAAGTTGCCAAGGATTATGTTGAAAGTTTAGTTTCAATTTTTTGAAAGTAAGTTTCTCTTCCATTGTTTAGTTTCTCCATAATTATGAATTGTTATGATTGTGTTTTTGAATGGCACTCTCCTTGATTTAATTAATTTTTTTTGGTTTGTATTATTATTAATTAACTATAAGACAAGTCTCCTTACATTCTCTTTCACTCAACTTATTTTCTTCCTTCCTACATCTCCTTAGCTTCTTATTGCTATGATTAAATTCACTTTCTTCTACTGATTTGTTTGTAACTTATACCAAAAACTGAAGCAAATAACTAGCATTTCAGTTTGGGATTATTTGATCTTACTTCCATTAGAAAAATTTAAAGTGCACATACCTCTTAATATTTCATGTTTTAAGAGTTCTAATTTGAGGTTAATTACTACTTGTCAAAATCAATATCCTATGGCTTTTCTTTCACATCCAATAATACTATCAATGTGTGTGCCTTCATTTACATCCATTTGTTTCAACATATAAAATAAAATGTTAATTTCATGTGTAGCAAAATATTATGCAGAGTTAGGAAGACCAGCAGAATGTAGTGTTGGAATTCAGAGGTTGGAGGAGCAACAGCTAAGGCAACGTTAGAGAAAAAGGAATTAGGAGGAGCATGGTTTGAATTAGTTAGGATTTTAGAGTGAAATTTGTTATTTATTTTGGGACATTATTCCTATTTTTTTAATGTATTTTGTCATAAACTTTATTTTTAATATAACTTTTGTTGACTTAGATGGGAAAGTAACTTATTGAATGAAATGTCTTATTGTGTTATATTGGAGTATATGGGAAAGTAACTTATTGAATGAAATGTCTTATTGTGTTATATTGTGCCGCCAACGTTAATTTTTTTTTGTATTTTTTGGCTTTTAATCTTGATTTTCATTTCCAAATGCCTTATTGTGTAATATTTGAAGTTTGTACAATGAATTGGATTCACAAACTCTGGTTTTGGATTGTAGCTTTCTTATGTTATTGAGTAGTATTTAAAAATAAATCGATTTAAAAAATAAAAAAAAATAATGATGATAGTGTATGATCTTGTAAACCAATTGTGTATTAGTGGAATAATGGATTTTTCTGTTTTTAATGTGACCCATATACTGTACACATTTTTTCTATTGGTTTTTAGAAACAAATATTTTGTTAAAAATAATAATAGAGGGATATTTCAATAACAAAACAACATATAATTACATGGATGAAAAACAAATTATAAGTGAAAAAAAAATTAATTTTTCTTTCTAACTTCAATAACTATATGCAAGTGTGTGATCATTGTAAAGTAATTAATTATTATTTTTTCTAACTTCTCTCTTTTTTTCTTCTCTTATATATAATAAAATTTATTGTTAAATTGTTTTCTTTATCTTTATTGTCAATGTTATTCACAAAATAAATTCATCTTAAAACTCACGAGTACGATTTTTGTTTTTATTTTGAAAAATGCTAAATGGTGCCAAAACAATTTCTACAAAAATTTAACAAAGGTCAAATTATAATATTGTTTATATTTTAAGACATAAAAGATCAAATTGTTAATTAAAATTAAATAAATGACAAAATCGGTAAAAAAAATGAACTGAAGTGTTACCTGAAATTAAGTTAAGGGACCGCGAGAGCAATTACGCCAAAAATAAATTTGAGAGTTTGATACAAAAAAAAATTCTTTAAAATATTTCATCTTGATAATTAAAAAATGATAGAACAATGAATACAACAATTCTATTTATAGAGTACATTTGAACTTAATCACCCAATTAACTAAATGATCAACTATATATAATCAACTAACTAATTAAGTCAACTCTAAGTAACTGATTTATTTCTAATAGTCCCCACATACTCGGAGTAACATAATTCTTAATCTGAGTTTCGATTACAAAATCCAAACATGAAGTGGGAATAGAAAAAAAAAAAATATAGAAGAAAACCAAAGTAGGAGAAAAAGAAAAATGTGGTAAGCAAAATGTAAGTCTAGAAAGAGAATCTAACTGCAAAAAGTTTTAATTGACCTAAAAGCGATTATATTATTGTGAAGCTAAAGTCCAAAGATCACATTTAACCCGTCACCCCATCTTTTTTTACGATGGCGCTGGATTTTTTAAATAAACTTCTTACGAGTCTCATTAATACTATGAGTTCCTCATTGTCTGTGATATTCTTCATGTGAGTCATCTTGGTTGCTGCTCTTCTTGATTCTTTGACATTCTCATAACAACAAAAGAAACAAGAGGTGAAAGTATTAAATTGTCCTTTGTTTTGAGATAAAATGAGTAAAAGTTGAATGATTTGATTGATTAGAATAGGTCCAATTACATGAGTATTAATAGGACAACAACAACCTAAATTGATTTTGTCATTTGATACACAAATGCTGAACAATATCATAACAGATTAAGAATAATGTCAAATAGAAAAGAATGAAAATACAGTGAAAGAAGGTCACGTGCAATGATTCAACATATCAAATAATTGTTGGGGATTTAACTTCCCTCTTCTTACACTTGACATTGAATCTAGTGTTTTTTCTATTTATTGTGTTGAGAAGTCAAATAAGTCATAAACTGATTTGCTTGCAGTCTTTGAAATATGTGTTAAGAATAACAATCAAGTTAGTTAGTCTTTAGTTAGAGTTAATTAGTATTTAGATCGATAGTTAATAGGGTAGTTACTTGCTCTAAATTTTGTTGTAGTACTTTCATCATATTTTTCAATATGATTCCTGTTATTAAAACACAATCCGCCATTTACTTGCACTCACAAACATGAACAAGAAAGTAATGACAAAAATAGAAAGAGTTTAGAGAATTTAGAGAAAGAATATTGTGAAAGTGTATTAACTATTTTTAAATTGCCTTTTGAATGAAACAATTACAAATCTTAAATATCACTTACAATCATCTTAACTACTAACTAATTTAGTTACATTGTGTTACAAGAAAATAATATAATTTCCACATTTGCTAACTTTCAACACCATAAAGTCCCAAGCCATAAGTAACAATTATCCACCTTGATTTAACTTTATGTTACATAAATTGTAAGATCTATAAATGATGTTTGAATTTAGCCCTTAACAATGCATCAATTGGGTTGTCTTTAGTCTTGATCTTATCTAGAATTACATCTCTTTTAGTAATGGTTTCTCTTATAAAATCCAACTATGACTATCGCAAAAGACTTTTGGAACTATTCATTTTGCCTTCTAGCTCATTGCCATTCCTTTCATGCAAATTGCTTCTTTGATTGCTTCAATTACAACAATGTATTCAACCTCAGTGGTGGACAAGGAGACTAAATGTTGCATATTATATTTCCAACTAACAGTGTTACCACAAAATTTAAAAATATTTTGTCAAATACCTATTAGTTTCTAAACAACGAACATAATATGGGCCAAGAAACTCAATTACATCATCATTGCCTTTATGTCATGCATACAAAAACCAACTTCTGAGGTTCTCTTCACATATCTAAAGATCCATTTCATAGCTTCCCAATGCAATTTTCTAGACTTTCTTATGTATATGCTAACCGTAATCATGGCATAGGCCAAGTCTAGCCTTGTACATATCATATAAAACACCAGGCTTCCTACTGCATTTGCATATGTCATCATCATGTAAGAAACTTTCTCGTCAATTTTAGGTGAATCCTGCTGAGATAATTTGAAATGTTGAGCCATGAGAGTTATCACTACTTTTGATTGATCCATGTCGAACTTCTTCAAGACTTTAGTCAAGTAATGCTTCTAGTTTATGAATAAAGTTCCTTTAGACATGCCCCTTGTGATCTACATACTTAGGATCTTGCTGGAAACCCCATATCCTTCATCTCAAACTCACTTTTCAACAACATTTTCACCCTTTGAATTTGTTATTTGCTATCACAAGCAATTAACATGTCATCTAGATAGAGGAGCAAGTAGATGACAACACCATCTCTAGTTTCTTAGTAAACATACTCATCATGTTTGCATATATTGAACCATTCTTCAAGATAAAAGTATCAAACCTGTTATATGACTACCATGGTGATTGCTTGAGACCATATAAAGACCTTTTTAATAAGCAAACTTTGTCTTCTTCACCTTTGTTAACAAATCCCTGAGGTTGAGTCATATGCATATGCTCTTCTTATCTTTGTCTTCTTCACCATTCTATTTTGTTATTAAACCTGCATTTTTATTGTTTATTATAATATTATTATAACTTCCAAATTTCAATCCTTATAACTTCCAAATTTATTTTTATTTCAAGTTTATATGATTTAATAAATTTTTTATTTATTTAATTATTATTAATTTAGAATTAACTATTATAAACAATTTTATTAATAAATTATTAATTTTTTTATTGTAATAAAATCGTGAATGTGGCTAGTTTGAATTATGATATTTAAAATTCGATTTTTACAAGTTCTAAATTTAATTTTGAAAATTAATTTTCAAGGGTTTTTTGGAAATACAAAAAAAATCATATTTATTTTTATTAATAAAAAACGATGATTGAATAATAGTTTATTATTTTGATAAACAATAAAAACGCAATTTTAATAAAATTAAAATTCTTGAGTCAGAAAAATATATAAATAAAAATAAAATTATTAAATAATTGTATCTCACAATTACTAGAAGAAGTTATATTTTTTAGATACAACATTAATGAGTTTTTAATTTGAATTATTACAAAAATAGAAAGAAAATAAATTTATAAAAAATATACCATATAGTATCCAAGAGTTATTGGATGATGATACAATCACATAACATCTTTAGTGGGTAATTTAATCATATGCGTTAATTAAATCCAAAGGTTATTATTAATAGTTCTAATTTCTTATATATATATATATATATATATATATATATATTTATTATGCACGTGCAAACTCATGGTTTCTAAAAAAGAAAGAGACAACTTTTGTGTCTGTTTTACCGACAAGAATTACGTTGCTTGGGAATGTCAATTTAAAATATATGTTAAAGGAAAATGATTATGGAGTTATCTTGATGGAGTTTCTAAGATATCGCCAGAGAAAACCACATTGGATGTGTGGGAAATCAAAGATGCTCATATTATATCTTGGATTCTCAATACTATTGATCCTCATATGATCAATACACTAGTAGAATTTTGTCTTTTTAAGTCGGTTAAAATGTACATTTTAAGTCGGTTCCGTGCCCGAGTTAACAACAAACGACTTAAAAAATATGTTGTTTTTTAACTCGTTCCATGAACCGACTTAACAGAGCTTCACCATATTAAGTCGATTCACCTTAACCGACTTAAACATCATAAATTCAGTCCGTTGCCTAAACCGGCAACCAGAGAATTAATACTATGTGAAAATTGTTACAACACATAGACTTCTCTCACTCACACCCCAGACACCCCAGTACAACCACACTCTTACAAAGCAAATATATAAACTAAGTCAGATACAAGCTTAAAGTGCTATTGCTGACTGGTGCATTTGAAAACAAAAGACCAGAACCCAATATATAGCCTTGGCCTTCTCCTTATTCTCCCACACTAAAGGATGTGGGACTTGCAATCAACCCCAACAATCTCCACCTTGATTGTAAGAGTTACAGCTTCCGCTTCCATTGTCTTACCGACAATCATACTCCACCATCAAAAGTACACTTCACTTGGAACTAAACCATCCCAAGAATTTTCTCCACTTGGAACTAAACCATTCCAAGAATTTTCTCATGTCGAAACCTAGCTGAAATTTATGGTGCAACTCCCATGTTGGCTTCCAGGAAGTTCTTCAGCCATCGACACATCACCACACACCTTGCATCAATGCCAACCAATGCCCGTGTGTTGTTCTGAATCCGCTAGCAATAACTTGTCCTTTTTCATGGTATAGCGGAAATACCATAAGGACAAACTTTATCTTCTAGATGAGATCATCATCATCTCCCAAAACAAGGGAGGCCTTGCCAGCACTTGTCTCAGAGTCTTTTTCAGATACTGCTCCACCTGGACAATTTCTCTTCACATGCCCAGGCTTTCCACACTCCCAGCACACCAAATTCTTTGCATGTATCTTCTTCCCATTAGCCCCACTTCTAGTCAGCAACATTGAGCTTGATGAAGTGCTTTCATCATTTTTCATTCTCCTTTCTTCAGAAATAATTTTAGTTGCAACTTCTTCAAAACTCAAACTTTCCTTCCCATACATCAGAACAGGTTTAAGATGAACATAGGAAGGTGGAAGGGACAAAATGAGCCTTAACGCTTTATCTTCATCATCAATCTCAACTTTGATAGATTCCAACTCAGAGACAATATTATTCAAAGTACTAAGATGATCAGAGATTTTCGTACCTTCATCCATGCGCAGATTGTGGAATTGCTCTTTCAACAACAACCGATTTGAGATGCCCTTAGCCTGATATAACCCTTCAAGCTTCTCCCAGAGTTGCTTGGCTGATGACAGATTCTGCACATTCGCAAGAACATTCTTTGCCAAACACAGACGAATTGCACTTGCAGCTCTCAAATCTAGTTCCTCCCACTTGTCGGCTTCCATGTTGGAAGTGTTTCCTTTCAACGCCTTGTGTAATCCTGATTGTATAAGCACATCCTTGACTTGTACTTTCCACAAGCCAAAGTTGATTCTTCCATCAAACTTCTCTATGTCAAACTTCATAACGCTTGAATAAGACATAGCAGCTACGCGCAGACTGTAAACTGTGCACCAGGTAAGTTCCCAGGAAAGAGAGGTGGGTCACAAAAGACACGCTTAAATACCAAGTCTTTCCTTAGCCAGAACCTCCCTAAGCAGCACTTTCACAGTATCACCTTTCACAGTATCACCTTTCCCCTAACAATACCAAGGATAATTCTTTTCTGATGTGGAAGATCAGAAAAGAATAGCATAAGTTAAAATACTAAGAAAAATTATCCTACCGAACCTCCGAACCT
>NC_021160.2:4728310-4730895 GCF_000331145.2 Cicer arietinum | reverse complement strand
AGAAAAAACCACGGCCGCTGCCTAAACCGGCAACCAGAGAATTAATACTATGTGAAAATTGTTACAACACATAGACTTCTCTCACTCACACCCCAGACACCCCAGTACAACCACACTCTTACAAAGTAAATATATAAACTAAGTCAGATACAAGCTTAAAGTGCTATTGCTGACTGGTGCATTTGAAAACAAAAGACCAGAACCCAATATATAGCCTTGACCTTCTCCTTATTCTCTCACACTAAAGGATGTGGGACTTGCAATCAACCCCAACACTTTAAGTCGGATATTTTGACCAACTGACTTAATAGATATAGTTAAATTAATTACTTTTTTTTTTATTTTTTTAAATATAAATTTCTCATTTTGTTTTCACGCTCCTAATCCATACAATATTTCGTATTAAATTTCAAATAAGACTTTTGTACTTACAATTACAATCTTATATAAACATCTAATAATCAAAATATACAATATCACAATATCTCATGTTTATACAAAAAAATATAGAGTACAAATAAAATGTATCTCATTTCCGACTAATAATTAGATATCCATTAACAAAATTACAAAACCACAATGTAGCAATATTCAATAGACATATATTAGCATTGTCATTTTCTTCAATTAATTTCAAAATAAAATCCACACGATGTTTTCGAACTTATTTACTGTGATCCGGTGATTTGATCTCGAGTCAGCAAATATCTGTAAAGAAAAAAAAACACACAATCAATATCAGTTGAATCCTAATTTTTTTTATCATATGAACATTAAAAAATACAATCAATAACAACTTATAATTTTTTATCAGACAAATATAAAAAAATACAATCAATAACAACATATAAAAAATTACGTACTTCCATCCATGAAACAACTATGTTAAGATGTTCAACATATATAACATGACATAGTAGTCAGGCTTATAGATTTGTCCTGTTTAACAAATATCATACCATATCTGTTTTGTATAACTATGACAAATCCCATGATGATTTCTTATTTCTTCAAAATATAACAAGTTCTATTTAAAAAAACAACAATAAAATTTTCCTTGGTTTTTATGAAGTTTTTTTTAAAAGTAAGTTGTAAAAATTTATCCTGTACACTTACTCAAATAACTATGATACATAATTATTTGTTACAAATAAGTAACTATTAAAGTAAAATAAAAAATCGTTAGAAAAAAAAATGAATTTGACATATATTTTTTTACTTCAAATAATATGATATTATTATCTAAATGAAATTATGAGCACATATACTAATCATTTTATCATGAATTATTTATTATTCAATAAACCATACCTGAAATGATGGCGATGAAAACGACCGTAGATAGCGATGCGATGAGAAGAAGATGACGATGAAAGACGACGGCGATGAAACTGAGTTTTAGGATTGTAAAGAAATCTACGTATTAAACATGAAACTGAGTTGACATTGAATTAAATGCAATTGCTTAGAGAATAGAAAAGATTTATAATAGAATAGTTAATAAAGTTAACCTAAAACTTTCACGTGGTTAAAGGTGAATACTGTAGAAGAAAGTGGTTTTATATTCTTTACGTTTGCCTTCGGTTATTATAGTATCTCTTAAGTCGGTTGTCAATCTAACCGTGTTAATTGTTTTTCATGTATTTACAAATCTGCCACCTCGTCATTTTGTTAACTCGTTTATACGGATAAACGACTTAAATGTACCTCCGCCTCATTTGTTAAGTCTAGTAGCACGTAACCGAGTATTAAAAGCCCACTTTTCTACTAGTGATAATTTGTGCTTATTTTCAACTCTTCAGGAAATGTGGAATTATTTGAAGCGTATCAGCGACCAACGTTTTCCGTTGGAGCTAGAGATAACCAACTACAAAGTAATTTGTCTATTCAATAATGTTATTCTGAATTTTTAAATTTATAGATAAAATTTCTACTTTTTTTTATTGTTTAGTCGCATTTGTTAGGATGATAAAAAGTAGCTAGTCGTAGAGGATACTAGTACCAGAATTATCCAGTTGAGTGAGAGTTGTAGAGCCAATGACCGTTAATATAATTTTTGTTTCTGCTCCACTCCTATCCTCTCTTAAACCTTATTTGGCCACACATTTTGGCAACATATGAATAAAACAAATAATGATGATAGAGATAAATCCTTCCATGACACTAGAGCTTCTGATTCCTTCCTCACCAAATAATGAATCATGAAACAATTCGTAGTAATCAAGAATAAAATAAACCAATAATTATTTGACATATAATACCATATCTACAATAATAAAGAAAAAACAAGTGAAAGCATAAGAGGGGCTAAAAACAGAACATGTTGGTGGCTGAATCGAGTGGTTCTAACCTGAATCTTCCTGAGGAGTTACTGCAAGCTCTACCGTCCGATCCTTTTGAGCAGCTCGATGTGGCCCGCAAAATCACGTCCATTGCGCTTTCGGCACGTATCGATGCACTTCAATCAGAGGCTTCGGCTCTACGCGCCGAGCTATCCGAAAAAGACGGGCTCATCACGGAGCTCCAGGCTCAGGTAGATTCTCATCACGCCGCACTTTCTGAAGCCGCCGATAAGCTCGCGCTCG
>NC_021160.2:4710399-4728240 GCF_000331145.2 Cicer arietinum | reverse complement strand
TGAACCGCTTCTTAAAATAAACCCGGTTCAATTTGCCCGAGTATATTTTTTCCTCCAATTTTAATTTGTTTTGGTTGAAATTATAGATTATTTATTATTTTAAAATTATAGGAGAGCTTAGTGAAACAGAATTCTTCGCTTTCCAACACAGTGAGGAAGCTCAGTAGAGATGTCTCCAAGGTGCAAATTATTGGATTTTCTAGTCAAATTATTACGTGGTTCATTAATAATTGTTGTAGTTAGGATTAATTTTAATATGAAAAATATGCATGCAGTTGGAGGTTTTCAGAAAGGCGCTTATGCAATCACTTCAAGAGGACGATGAAAAATCCGTACGTTGTTATTATTATTATTATTATTATTTTTAGTAATGTTCATCGGTACATTCTGAATAGGATAAGACTATGTCTGAATATAATCTTTTAATAATGGAGAATATTTTTAATTATTTAATGTCGGCGTCATCTTTTATAGTATGATAAAATGTTAAAAGATTATACAAAACATTTACATTTGGCAGTGATTTTTAATTTATTCGGTAGCTTGAAGTAACATTTGGCATGTAATGGTGTTTGGTGCAGGGAGGATCACCCAAAATTGCAGCTAGGTTACATAGTCAGCCAAGTATCACTTCCACATCGCAGCTTGGAGGTACTTTCAACCCTTTGATCACTCTAACAACAATATTGATATAATTGCTCACATAAACCCTTTGCTAGTGTTTGAATTTGATGGAAAGGAAATATTTACCAATTAACTTGTGATTTGATTGCAGATGAAGATGCTTCATTGCCACCTTCTAGATCTTCTTCAATGCGAACCTACACTTCTGATTCAGGAAATTATTCTGCAGAGGATCGTGAATCTGATGGTAGAAAATCTCAAGTATCATCATCATCACATAACATTCTCTTAGCATCACAAACTACAACCCCTCGATTTACTCCTCCTGGTTCACCTCCTAGTGTTTCAGCATCTGTATCCCCAACAAGAACATCTAAACCTGCATCTCCAAGGCGCCATGCGGTTTCCCTTTCAATTGACAGGTCTTCTTCAATGTTTTCCTCAACTCCTGGATCAATGCCAAGCTATGCAGCCACCGGTTCACAAACGGGTCAGTTCCTGCATGCTATTCATTGTTTCTATATCTATATATATAATTTCACCACTTAATTATATTATCACTTTATTTAAATACGCGGCGTAATATTGTAACTAATAAACTGATAATATTGTAACTAATAAACTGACCTTACTGTGTCACGATCTATTGAGATTCAGTTCTTGTTGTATCGATTCGTTCTGCAGAGATTTTCATGCATTTCTTTTAATTGTCTTAGGGCGAACTCGGGTGGATGGAAAGGAGTTCTTTCGCCAAGTCAGGTAACAAAGAAGTTTATTAAAAAATAGTATATTTTAACACTCATCTCTTACTGTTGTTTCTTTCATTTGAATATGAAGATTAAGTATAATAGCATGTACACTTGTTTGAGTTTGATACTTAACTTTTGAGTGCTAATTAATTAATTCATTATTAGGAGCCGTTTGTCTTATGAGCAGTTTGGTGCATTTTTAGCAAATGTTAAGGAACTGAATTCCAATAAACTAACAAAAGAGGTGAATATTCATGCTTGCTTCCCTCTCTAATGCTTAATTCTCCTCCACTTTTGTTATGGTAACATTTAATTATATCTGAATTGAACTTAATTGGCTTCCTCTCTGTGTGTGAAAAATTGCAGGAGACACTAAAGAAAGCTGATGAGATATTTGGGCCAGAAAACAAAGATCTCTATACTATATTTGAAGGATTGATTACTCGCAATGTTCATTAATTTATCTTAGATAGAGGAACTTTAATAATCACATAGAATTATTCCTACCCTGTAATACCTGATTTTTCTCCTGCTTCAGTATCATTTTTTAAATTGAAATTACATATTAATTATTACTCTTCCGTCCTAAAATATAAAAAAAGTAGTCAAAGAAAATTGATTATTTAGTTTAAATTTTAAATTAAATACATCGATTTTTGTTGATAATTTTTTATTTATATTTTAAAATGGAGTATTTAGTGAAAAACTATATATTCTTTAAATTTCTATTACTGTAATTTTGAATTGAGGAACTGACTTTTTTTTTTCTTCTCATTAATGTCCTTTTAGGAGATTTTCACTACTTGTTCATCCAAGGCTACATATGGAATAAATAATATAATATATTTCTTTCTCATTCCATTTGTTTTCAGTAGGATTTGAAACTTTGTGACCTATGAGTGGCAAACACTAGTATGGTGTCTACATAATGATTATTGATTAGTGCTCAAATTAACTAAACCATAAAGTGTAAAAGCACAGCTCTTCTGGATTTTATTAAACATGTGAATTCATTATGGCATTTGTTACTTTAAAAAAATTTATTATGTTGATTTTTTCGTATTACAAATATTTTGTAATCCTCTACCAAAAATATTTTTGTAAATTTTAATGTTAATATTTGGCTATATATATGTAAATTTATTCTTTTATAAAAAATTACCATTTAGTTATATTTATCTTTTTTTAAAATTATATATTAAAATATTTCTAAGTTTCTTTTTTAAATTTTACTTGAATTTAAAAGTATCCATTTGATACACGTAAAATTAATCCGGAAAAAATACACTTTTCCATACTTCATATCTTAATTTGTCTTTACACTTTAATTATTCGATGCGTATATCTAATTTGTTATATATGCTTATAAATGTTTACACCTTAAATCTAATCTCACTTTAAAAAAATTTCCAAATCAAACAACAATATTTTTCAATAAAATTGTATAATTTTAAGATTTTTTTGTCATAAGGATCATAAAAAGAGAAGCTCTAAATAGTTCGGTTAGAGATAATTTGAGCTAGAAACATACTATGTTTCTTTTAAAAAATGCTGATGAATTCACATGAAATATCAACATATATATAGTATATAGATAAAGAGAATTCCACGTGATATTGTATTTTATACGGTCTTATTGTTGTTGATATAATAATACAATGCAATGTAATAAGAATAGGAATAGCAATGAAGGTAAAAAAATGAATAGCGTAATTTGGGCATAAAAAATCGGTGTGTAGAAACAAGTAATAAGGCAGGAAAAAGAGAAATGATGCGAACCGCTAACTAACAAGTTTGATTTCCTCCATCTCTCATTTTGTTATTGTCTTTCCTTTCTAACTCTATTCTTGTGCGCGTCATTCCCGTGGCTACGCTTCCTTTTTTGGTTCTCGGACTCTCCTCTTACCCCTTCTCATTGCTACCATGAGCGATGAATTACGAGGAGAACCACAACCACCTCATTCCTCGAGGTATTATTTTCAATTCAATCTCATTTCTTATGTTCTTCTTCTTATTATTATTATGCTATCGGGGTCGTATCGTATCATTATATATATTGTTTATTTATTTGAATTTATGACAATGTACATTCTTTCACATTCATTCTACATTATAAATAAATATATATTTATTGTGTGCTAACATAGTGATTATAATGGCAGCAATAACGTCCACAAGTCAGAAAAAAAACAAGTAGATAAAAAGGAGAGTCCTTCTGTAAAAGGCAGACGACCTCGACCTGGATTTTCTGATTCTTTTTCTAGTATTGGTACTAAATTAATCTCCATTATTTTCTCTTTTCTCTCTCAAATTTTTTTATGTTAATTCCACTAATTAATTGTATAGCATTAGTTATTCATTACGTAGTGTGTCTTTCTTTCTGCATGCTAGTTTATATAATGTGCTATTAATGCTGAATTGAATACCATATTAGATTTTGCAAACTTAGACATTGAAGAGGGAAGCCAAACTGAGTATTCTCCTAGAAGTCAAGAATCTGAAACACCAAGTTCAAGGGCAAGTACTTCTGATTCTGAGGGCCAAGCAGGTTTAAGAGGAAATCTTAATAATAATAATCAGTGGCGTGGTTTCTTTAAATTACTCAAAAAGGGTTCCCAAATGCCTTTTCAAACTTTTCATCCGTTGAAAAATGTTCCAAAACTTACTAGAAGAAAAAGCAAAAGAATTAGGGAGGATCTCATTCCATCTCTCAATTCTCCAGCTCTACAGTCATCTTTTGACTCTGAGTTTTGCTGCTTCAAATCTTCATGGAAAAATTTTACTCTCTCGGAGATTCAAGCTGCAACCAATGACTTTAGCCATGGTATGAATATCTTGAAGAAACATATTTTTTTTCCATGTTGACATCAATGTCGTCAATTGCAGAAAATAGCAGTTTGTTCAAATTCTGTCATGCAACGATGCTTGCATAGCTGTTATTTGACAATATTTTGTATAAATAACATATTGAGGAATAATAATGATTTGTTCAAATTCTGCTGTGCTTTAACTTTATAATGCTGCTATTTAACAATACCAGTTGATATCGTGTTTGTTAGGCTTATAAGCTATTTTATATTTGTTTTTGAAGATAATTTGATTGGAGAGGGAGGCTATGCTGAGGTTTACTTAGGAAAATTGGAAGATGGAAACTTTGTTGCCATTAAAAGGTTGACAAGAGGGTGCCAAGAAGAAATGACTGCAGATTTCTTGTCTGAGCTTGGCATTATAGTGCATGTTGACCACCCCAATATTGCTAGATTGATTGGATATGGTGTTGAAGGTGGAATGTTTCTTGTTCTTCAGTTGTCTCCTCATGGAAGCTTGTCATCCTTACTTTATGGTATGTTTCAAAATTTCTATTTCTATGCCATGTATGTATAGTTTCACTTTTGGATGAGGTAAAAAGGTAAAATTGATTCTAGAAGTGTAGAATTGATTTTAATATGTTTGAAAATTAAATGTGTTCGAATAGAATTGATTCTAATTTGAATTTATAATCTGGAGCTTATGCCTCAAGAATTGATTTTTAACAATTAATTTGAGTCAACAAAATCAATTTATTCAAAATCAATTTTTGTCACCGCATAACTAAACACACAATCTTTCCTTTTATGGATTTCAGGACCTAGAGAGAAACTGAATTGGAGCCTTAGATTTAAGATTGCTATGGGGACTGCTGAGGGTCTTCGTTATCTGCATGAGGGATGTCAAAGAAGGATTATTCACAAAGATATCAAGGCTTCTAATATACTTCTCTCAGAGGATTTTGAGCCTCAGGTGCCTCTTATGCCTACAAATCTGATTATTTATCAAACATACATTATTATGGACTTCTTATGTTCAAAATCATATAACAATCTTAATTGTGTCATCTAAGTTTCTTATTATACTTTTGAACTCCAATCTTAAACTAGATATCTGATTTTGGGCTTGCAAAATGGTTACCTGATCAATGGACTCACCATACTGTCTCCAAAGTGGAAGGCACATTTGGGTTTGTATCTTTTAATAATAGTTTCACAAGTTCTCCACATTTTCATTAATTACAATATTTTTTTTTCTTCCTTTCACCTATTATTTACCCTTTTTCTTTTTATGATGTCACAACAGCTATCTTCCTCCTGAGTTCTTCCTGCATGGTATAGTAGATGAAAAAACTGATGTATATGCTTATGGTGTGCTATTATTGGAGCTCATTACTGGGAGACAAGCTTTGGATAGTTCACAGAAAAGTCTTGTGATGTGGGTAAGTCTTTTTTTTCTTCTTAAATAGCCTAGCGGCGTAAAGCACACACACTAATTGTGAAGAAGAGGAGGATCCCAGATTCAAATCCGTGTCCCAATATATGAAATGTCGTTGCAGCTATCATATGAGTTGTACTTACGGGACAAGTCTTCTCTATTATACTTGCAAATACAAATAGTAATTATTATTTATCTTAATGTTGAAAATGTTAATTCTAATCTACTCCATTGAAAATAAATGTGGCAGGCAAAACCTTTGTTATCTAGTAATAACATCAAAGAGCTAGTTGATCCAATTTTGGATGATGCTTATGATGGAGAGCAGATGAAACTTGTAATCTTAACAGCTTCTATGTGTATAGACCAATCCTCAATACAACGACCAGTAATGAGTCAGGTATGTCCTTTTATATATGACATATTTTGAGAAGTTTAATTTAAAAGATGTTGAACTAGATTGCTAGGGTTTGAAAGATACTTGAACAAGAAGTAAAATGATTTATCTTTCCATATAACTTTGAATGAAAATTGGATGTAAAATTCAGTGTAAGATTTTCAATCTAATGCAAAAACAGTTTTTTATCGGTTCTAGTCGAAATCGAGGTATGGAGGCAAAAAAAATAAAAAAAAATTGCCTGATAATAATCAAACACTCGTATTTCTCCTAAAATCACATATGACCTAAGACAAAATCAATTCTAATATTATTCTCTATAAATCAAAAGCACACTTAGTGTGTGTGTTTGGAAATCATTTTTCCATGGTGGCAGCATGCAGTCAGCATTAAACTATACCTTAAAAAGGCGAGTTACTGTGTATCCAAATATATACTTACTATAATATTAATTGTATCAAAACAACTATAAAATGTGAAGGAATCATTCATAGCAGCAAAACTTATTAAATACATTGTTAATAATCTTATAGATACTCAATTGATATAGGGCATATATTTTTTCACTGATTGAATGCAGGTCCTACAAATACTAAGAGGTGAACAAGAATGCTTGAAAACCTTGAAAGGACAGAAATCAAAACTTCATAGGACATACTCTGAAGAACTATTTGATGCAGAAGATTACAACTCAACAAAGTTTTTGAGCGACAGGGATCGACATATGGAGACTATTTTAGGCATCAGTAACTCTAACATTAAAGAAGAAAACAGTCCAAATTAGATATTATGGTGTGTTGTGATTCCGATACATAGAACTACATAAGCTTACATTATAAGGAAGTGAAATTTATTTGTAGATTATGAGCTGATTCCACTTGTGGATTTAGTGTTGGCCAAAACATTGAAGAGCCCTATGTTCATGTAGCATGTGATTTATATTTATTAAAAATGGTTTAGGGTGTAATTTGTGAGCTCCAATTAAACCTTATACATAAATGGGGATTCCCATTTTCCATCTTATCTAAAGAGTTACAGTGGTTATTATCATCTAGACATGCCTTCTTCAACTAGTTGTTTAATGATTCAATTGTAACCATAAGCAGTTGTATTTATGAAAGAAAAAAAAAATCATGAAATCGTTTAATTCTGTCAAGTGATTTATATTTAATTTCACAATTATTTACCTTTTTGATTCAATAGAAAAGACTACTTTTATGTTTTAATTATTACATACATGTGACAATATATTTTAGGGTAAAAGTAAGATGCAGTTACTTCCCTACTCTTGGTACTATTTATTAACACTAAAAATGCAAAACAATATTTAAAAACTAGATCAACAGGTGCATTGTAAAGCTATTTCATTGTATATGTGAAGTGAAAATGACAGTTTTTGTGTCTACTGTCTAGCATAGTATCAATGGACATCTAAGTTTTATCCTTTACATCTCACACATATATAGAGTGAACCTCATTCAATATTTTAAATTATTTGATGAGAATTTAATTACCGTACACAACTACTTTTAAGTACTGCAGTTATTAAGAATCTTTTATAGTCTTACTTCTAAAACTACAACAGTTTATATTAATATATTAGTCAATTAAGCTTGGTATAGTTGGTAAAGAATTTTTATATTTTATAAGAACGTGGGATTAACTTTTGTTGCCGTTTGCAATGAACTCTGAAACTCAACTCATCTAAACTTTTTTAATCTAAAATAAAAATCATCATCTAAACTTTTTTAATCTAAAATAAAAATCATCAAGATATTATCTATATTATTCTTAAGAAAGTGTATTATGTGGTATGGTAAAATGTGTAATATCTCTAGAAGAAAAAAAAAGTGGAATATATCACAAATTTTTGCAAATATCTAATCAATCCAACAAATGTAGCATAGAAAGATATTATATAGAAAACTTTGTTTAGTGTCTTTTACATAAATAAGATGATACTCGACTAGTAAACTAAAAAGGGAATTTACACTTTCATCTAGTTGAAAAGTTCTATGGCGAAATATGAAATGAAAATATAAAGTATTTAAAAAAAGTCAAACATTCTTTAATAGTATCTGTTTAGACCAGACAAAAGTTAAAGATTAATAAGTTGAATAAGCTTTATAATCCAAATTGGAATCTAGTTAGAAATTGAAAAGTGGAAATAGAAATGAGTTTGATTTGTAGGGTTTGGTATTTTGCAATAGTAATATCTTTGTTATCGATCTGCGAATTTGATGGAGCATTGGGTTCCTACGCAGGTTCCTCTACTGCGATCATCGATCCTACTAAGGTCAAACAGATTTCGTGGAAGCCAAGGTCTCTTTCTCTCTACAAAACTCAAATTCAAATTTAGCAGTGAAATTAATGATAATTATAATGATTTTGATTATTAATGAAATTATAACGACTTTAATGCGATGCAGAGCTTTCGTTTACGACGGTTTTTTGACGGATTTGGAATGCGACCACTTGATTTCAATTGCGAAATCGGAGCTAAAGAGATCTGCGGTGGCGGATAATTTGTCTGGACACAGCAAGTTAAGCGAAGTCAGAACAAGCTCTGGCATGTTCATTGCTAAGAACAAGGTTGCTTTAATTTCCCTTCTTATCTTTCTATATTTGCAAAATTCATTATCACTATCAAATTAATAACCTATCATTTGTATTAAATAGCTTTCACGGTAATGGTGTAGCACCTGAGATATTGATTACATTCATTTAATCATTTTCTCCAATTATCACCTGTGTGAAAGTTCCTGTACCAGTGTCGGTTGTGTCAGGTGTTCGTGCCAATATCTGTGCTTCATAGGTTGCTGTGGTGTCACAGTCAAATGCATCTGATGCTGCCTCAATTGCAGGCCTTGACATTTATTTAAAATCCCATTTTATTATCATAATTATGTTATTGATAGATGTAGATCCAACATCAATCGTATTCCTGAATTATTATTATGTGTGTACTGTGTGGGGATATAACTATGGAGAAATTATTTATTTTGCAAAAAGAAAATATGAGAATTCGATGTTCTATGAACTGCACAGTTATGCTTTAACCCTTTTTATTTGTTTTGAAGTTGTTTAAAAGTAGGTGTTTTTGTGTTTTGGGATTTCTGTTTGGTTTTGAAGGTGTAATTTTGCTTTCATTGGTTGTGAATTGTGTGATGTTAGACACAAGTTCTTGTTTTCTCTTCTTGTGAAAGAGCACTGCTGTGAACAAGGATATTATAGAAGAATAACATGAGATGTTTGGGAGAATATTTGGATTACAGTTTGTAAGTTGTCTGAGTTTTGGTTGGTCGTGTCAAAACGGTGGGGCGATTTTTCTGTTTTCTTGTTGATTGATGGCATCAATTTTATTATTATTCATACAAAAAATAATAGTACTTTTTGAATTATGTGAACTTTTTATCTTACTCTGTTTGGTTATAATGTAGGATGCCATTGTTTCTGGTATCGAGGATAAGATTTCATCATGGACCTTTCTTCCAAAAGGTATGGCATATATAAAGACATGATTAAAATCTTTGATATCCTTCTAGAAGCTGCTGAGCTTATATATTTGTCCTAGTGAAATCGGATACTGTGATTTGGATTGTCTTTTGGTGGTATTGCTAATTTTGTTGCTTTTTCTTGTTCTCTAATGTCTGGTTTAAACACAAACCTTTTGTTTTGGCCTGAAACATAAACGATTAAAAGAGTGAGAACGTGAACTCATTATTCTCGGTATTCTGTGCTCATCCCTTGCCCATTTTGGTAAATGCCATCTTTGGCTTCAAATTGAAGTCTTTTAGGCAAGGGCACGGGTGATGTTTGCTTGTTGAGTAGGACTGAGGCAAATGAATTCGGGAAGGAACTGTGATGCTAATTTTAGGTTATAGAGTTACTATGATTAATGAAAATTAGAGGTCCCCAATCTATCACATCCATTTGCATATCAGGAAAACTTATTTTGACTAAGTTTGGAATTGTTATTGCAATTCTATATTCATCTAAGCTTCTAATAAAAAGTCACTTATGAACTTGTACCAATTAAATAATGAAGCTACACAAAAGGAAGCTATTATCACGTAATTTTTTTAATAAGGAAACTATTGTTGTCTATTGCATTTAATGACATCATATATGTTATGTACATATTTACTTAAATGTCAGTTTTGAAGGTTTAAACCAACTTCTTTAAAATATTTTCTATGCTAATTTTCCATTTTTAGCATTGAATTTAGTTTTCAAACAGGCCCTATATTACATGTCCAGTCCATATAAGATAATTTGATTTTAAGTTGAATACTTGAATTCTTAGGTTTGTTTAAATTTAGCTATTTCATATCTTCCAATGTTGACTTCAAAGAACTTTGGTTATATGGAAAGTTCGAAAGCATTACTTTAGTACCTTGTTTTTCCATGGGTATGGTACTTGTCAAGAGTCCCACATTAGATGAGATAAAGTCTGACAAAGTGTTTATAAGTGGTGGGTTGTTTTCACCCTACAAGCCGGTTTGTGAGGGTTATATAAGACCCAAACCAAATTCTAAGAGTACTCATCAAGCATTTGATTTGATTGGCTACTAGTTATATTTAATTGAATTTCAAACATTAATTGCAAAAGCAGCATTCCATAAGTGTTTGAAAATTCACCAGAAGCACCGTATACATCAGGATACAAAATTAAGAAGTATTGTATTTGTATCATTCGAGACCCAAAGAGTAGTTTACTCTTAAATTGTTATTCACTGGTTATTTTATGCAAACCATCTTCATAATATCATGCACAAAAACAAAATCTTCATAAATTAAAATTAATTTCATGAACTGTTAAATACATTTCCAGCTTCTCTTCCCTCCACCCTCCCCTTGCTCTATACATAAAAAAGAAGAAAAAAAAAACATGGAGGAAATAACCAATTATTTACGGTATTTGATTATTGAATTTCAGAAAATGGCGAATCCATTCAAGTATTAAGATATGAGCACGGGCAGAAATATGACCCACATTATGATTACTTTTCTGATAAAGTTAATATAGCTAAAGGTGGACACCGGATTGCCACTGTTCTCATGTATCTCACTAATGTGACCAGAGGCGGTGAAACAGTGTTCCCTGATGCAAAGGTTTGTCTAGTATCTAATTAGTATTGACTCACATACTTACATAGAAGTAAAAATACAATATTGGTAAATCATTGCCTTTATAGTTTTCCAATTAATTATTTTCTTTTTGGCATTTATTTAAATGGGCTTGAGGTCTCTAGCTTGGATCCTTACTGTAATTTTCTGTGCAAACTGAATTTATCAGTATGAATGATTCAAATTTTTAGTGAGCCAAATTGTCCTGTCTGTCTGTCTGAGGATTGTATTTACGACTTCATGCTGGAGTATCTCTCATCTTTTTTAGTTGGTCATAATCATTCTGATAGTAACTATTTTTGGACTAGTGACGAAGCAAAAAAATTGGAGAAGTTGACAAGTTTGTATTTGATTGGGACCACTTTTTCGCATTTTCAAATATTTTCACTGTACTTGTGAATGATGGACACTAAGAACACTACTCATCTTTTATGAGGGAGAGGTTGAGGAGATGCATTATTTTCTTCAATATGAATTGCATACTAAATAGTTGGGAATTTCTTGGCAAGGGAAACTGTTTCTGCCTTTCTTTTCCCTTCTTGTTGCTAACTTTGTTGTCTTTATAATGCTAGTTACAAGATTCTCCCCATCAAAGAAGTTCTGAAACAAGTGAGGATCTCTCTGAGTGTGCCAAAAAAGGAGTAGCAGGTAGGCAACTACTGGACATATAGTAACTTTATCGTTTTTCTTCTGTATTATTCTGGAACTCCACATTTGCTGCCAGTCAAATTATGTTCAATAATCTTCTTTCTCTTTCTTTCCTGCCCCGGACAAATCATAGTGAAACCGCGAAGAGGAGATGCACTTCTTTTCTTTAGTCTCCACCCAAATGCTATCCCCGACACACTGAGTCTCCATGCAGGATGCCCTGTAATCGAAGGTGAGAAATGGTCAGCAACGAAGTGGATTCATGTAGACTCATTTGATAAGAAGGTGGGAGCTGCAGGGGACTGCACTGATCACCATGAAAGCTGTGAGAAATGGGCTGCCCTTGGAGAATGCACTAAAAATCCTGACTATATGGTTGGATCTTCAGGCCTTCCTGGTTACTGTATGAAAAGTTGCAAGACATGTTAGAAGTGTTACTATGCTTTGCAAATTCCAAGTGGTGATTTTGGCGGATTTTCCAATTTCCTTTGTATTATGTTTTTTAGTTGTTGTGGATTGTAATGTATTCTATTCTATGTCTCATTATATATCTTTTAGCTCTCTTCTGATAGTGTTTTGTAGTGTCATGGTCACACTCCAAGAGGTAAATTTTTTAGTTGTTAAGCTGTAACGGTAGGTGATGTGTTATTCACAATTTTTTCATTGGTTACTTTGTAAAACGACATAAAAAAAAAATATACCCTCAATTTCTTCCTTAGTTTCCTCCATTCCGGTTTTATCAATTTGTAACAACAGTCACTTGTTGCTTTCGAGGAATGAGAATGTGATATATAAATTCAAAATCAAAAGTTTAGTTGTGGACCTGTGGTTAATGGTTAGATATTGAACAAAGAGAAGGAAAAATGAAACCAATGTTTCTGAGGAGACAAATTTGATTTTATAGCACGTATAATTAATTTTGAGATGTTTAAATGTTTTTTTATAGAATTAATTTTACCTTCATAATTAAATGTAACTTGAAGTTAGAATTTAAAGTTCATTGCAATGGATTTATAATCTGAAATTTATGGTATATCTCACTTTTATATGAATGTTTTTAAAAATAAATTACATTATATTCAATTGACTTTTAGGTGAAATCAATTGTATAGAATTAGTTCATTTGAAATCAAATTTTTATGTGATCAACTGTGAGGATATGCTAAATAATCGCTGTGAGGATATTGACTCCTCCTACCTGAATATTTTTTGTATTTTCTTGTGCAGAAATACTCTAGCTAAAACTTGAACCCTTGGTGGTAAAAACATAGTAACAACTGTGCCACTAAACCGGTTAAGTTTTTGCCACTGCACATGAAAACTTATACCACCCCTCAATAATTAATATTTATGATTTTGTAACAAATGTGTATAAAATATTACCATTGATTCATTTTATTTTGCCAAAAGCAAACTTAACTGATATCACTAATTGAAAGAGAGTCAAAACAAGTAAATGGTAAATAAAAAAGCCGGTGACGAGCCCAAGATATGCCCACCCTCACTAGACTATAAGCAACTATATTTGTCAGTCGCCAAATAATCACCGTTACGTAGAAGTTAAATCATTAACAGTTGATTTTATATAATATTACTAAATTATTCACTTTACAATATTAAATCATAAGTGATATTAGTTTAGTGATTCATATCTGCATATTTTTATAAAATTATTAATAGATATTTTAGGTGTTTTAATTTAAGTCTTCATCACTATATATTATTAGAATTGGAATAGTTCATGCCGTCTCTCTTACAATCTCGTCTACCACAAATTTAAGTTAGATTAGACTTTTTATTCAATTGTCAAATTTTTTTGAGATGTCTATAAACCTAAAAATATCATATTTAGACTATAAAAAAAGTTAGAATAACGTTAACAATACATTTTTTAACACACATTTTTTTATTAATTAAATTTATATGAATTTTAATAAATTTAAATGAATCTACACAATTTGATGGGATAAGTGAGAATTTCAACCAAAGAGAAAAATAGAAAAGAGTATTTGGAATGTGTGTTAACTCTTCAAAAGTTATTGAAGTCTACAAAGTGGTAAGAGAAAAATCGTTATCCACATGATAAGAGAAAAATACAAAAGCAAAGGTTGAATTATTGATATGGACACTTGGTGCTATCGTAGCCTTCAAAATCTCAATGAGACATTTTGTCTGCGTACATATAATAGAGAGGCTGGAATTTGGAAGACCCAAGAGGCCGAAGGAAAAGGATCACAAAGAATCCTGTCAAATCAGATAAATTAGAAAGATGCCCATATTTTGTGGTCCTTGTGTCCCAATTAGATGCTGCTTAGCTTTTGTTCCAAAATATTTTTGTTGGTCCTATAAGTGCATTGCATTTTGCATGTCAATGCTACAGCTAGAAAATTACTTCTTTATTCATCTCCATTTGTTTTCTTTCTTATTCCCAATGTCTAATGCAATAGATAATAGTAGAGACTAGAGGGGATTCACAAGAATAATTAAAGGGGTTGAGTAAACTACAGCTTAGGGTTGAATTAAGGTGTTAAAGATCTAGATTTCAAACTCCACTTAAGAAGAAAAATACTGACAAAACTACTAATATACACTAACATTTGCATACTAAACAAATATAAATAGTTAAACTATTATTAGGATCCTCTCATGAAAAAAGTATGAGGAAAAGAAGTGAAAGATTAAACCCTTAAAATATAAAGAGTGGAGGATTTTGAAAATTTTAGAAGATGGAGAAAAGTTGGTTAGGGGATGAGATTTGAAAATAGAGATTACATGAGATAAATTAAAAAAATAAAAAACAAAGAATCCCAATTTTAATAATATATTTTACGATTTTCAAGTATAAATTCAATAATTACGTTATATGGTTATTTAATCCTTTTAATAAAAATTGTTATATATCAATTCTTTTTAGCTTATAATACTTGTGACTTTACCTTGACAAGTAATTTACTTAAATCTCTTTATATGGGATAAATAGTTTACTTAAATCTCTTAATATGTGATAACTAATTTATTATAATTTTATATATTAGTATAATCTAGTGACGAAAGTTGAGTTTAATGAAATAGACTAATTTTTTATAATTGAGGATGTTTGTTTAAAATTTTGAAAAAACGATTTTGATTTTATATTTTTAAAAATATTTTTATGAGAATTTATTTAAAAACAATATATGTTATTTTATAATAATGTGTTACCAATTAAAATAATAATAATTTTGACATTCAATAACTTAAATATTCATTATTAAAAAATTTAATATGATAAAAATAACACTTTTTTGAAAGATGTATCTTTCAAAAATGATTTTTAAGAAAAACTTCTTAAAATACTTTTCTATTTTAATTAATTTTTTGAAACTTCATTATTAGAAAAAAGTTAAATAACAAATAGATGAAATATTTAAAAAATCCCTTGAAACTCTTGAAAAAAAAAAAATTAAAGTTTAGAGTTCAAATTGATTATTTCAAAATAAGAGTATGTTGAATTGCGAAAATTGGAGGGAAAAAAAATACATTTTAGAAAGAAAAAAAAAAAGTAAAAAGGAGTAGCACTAAGCTTAGACCTTAGTCTCTAAAAAGAGAGGGTAGGTGCATTGGATTTACTTCCCCCACGCGAGACCACGGTGTGGTAGTTCACAACACAACAAATTCTTACAAGTGATCGATCGATATAAAGAAGAAGACAACAAAGCAAAACGCCAATTCAGAGAGAGAGAGAGAGAGAGAGAAGAATAAAAATAAAGAAAGAAAGCGTGGGTGGGTCTCTCCTCCAACCTTCAATTTCGCATTTTCTATTTCAATTCCAACAAAGGTATAATACCCTTCCTTCTATTGATTGACCCTTATATTTATTTCCCTCAAAAATCAATACTTGAAGGCCCTAACATTACTGGGTCACTCACTGCTTGTGTTATTCGTGACATAACAATAACAACTTATTTGTTTCTACAGAAACATGGAGGTGGGTCAGATGCGGAGACAATGGGTGGACTACATCAAATCCTTGTTCACCGAGGTTAGACCGCAAAACACACACTGTCTGTATTTCATTTGACTCTTATAGGATGTCTCTTTTCTTGTTTTTGCTTTTGATCAATTATTTGATGTTAGTTACAATGTTTTGTTTTCAATTTTTGATTTGGTGGCTCTTTTTGTTTTTTTATATGGTGAGAAAAGGAGTTTTTGGATGGTCAATTTCTGCAACTTCAGCAGCTACAAGATGAGAATAACCCTGAGTTTGTTGTTGAAGTGGTTTCTCTTTTCTTTGAAGATTCTGAGAGGATTCTCAAAGATCTCTCCTTTTCTTTGTGAGTTCTACTACTAGTACCCTTCTTACATGTTGGTTATTTTAGAGAGTATAATGAATTAGCACAAGTGCATGATTTTAATGTTGTTGGGATTTTACATGTGCAGGGATCAGCAAAGTGTTGACTTCAAAAAAGTTGATGCTCATGTTCACCAATTTAAGGGTAGCAGTGCAAGGTATGCAGTTTTACTAAAGACAACTTAAAATGTTAAAAAACCCATAGAATCTGAATCAATAGGACTTTTTGTGCCATTAAGCTATGTTTGGCCTCTACCTGCAATGATTTTGTAGCTTCCTAAACATTTTTTTTCTTCTGAAACTCATAACAGATTAATCATGCTTTTTCACTTGTTAAACCAAGCTACTGTATTATTTTTTGGTTTTCTGAGATGAATTTGTATGTTTGGTGCACAGCATAGGTGCACAGAGGGTGAAAAACTCCTGCATTGCTTTTCGCAACTTCTGCGAGGAACAAAACATAGATGCGTAAGTTGTTAATCTTCTGACTAGTTGTTTCATAATTAGACGGCAACAGCTACTTGAACATGGCTCAACTGATCATATAAAATTTCTAATTTCTGCAGTTGCCTCAGATGTTTGCAGCAAGTGAAGCAAGAGTACTTCCTAGTCAAGAATAAGCTTGAAAATTTATTGAGGGTAAGTTACTAGATGAAGAAACATTATATTACACTTCTGGATTTGCAATTTATATTTCTTGTGTATACTTATTGCAGCTTGAGCAGCAGATAGTGGCAGCTGGCGGTTCGATCCCTATGATGGAACTAAGTTTCTAAGTGAGTGAAATTTGTAGAGATGCTTGTATTGTGATAATGTGATCCTCTTCTCTGTTGAGGATACTCTATTTCTCTGTTGTCTCTTGTGAATGTATGGATTTTTATGTGGATAGAAGTTTTCATCCAATGTACCTTCTTCTTCTTCACAAGAAAACACTTTCATAATTTGTAATCTTTTTACATGCTTTAATCAAGGTTAATGGCACCAATATTGAACTTGCCTCTTTTTCACTCTTCCCAAAGGAATAAGAATTTGTAGTTACAACAATCCTTTGAACCTCCAACATTTGGATTCATTCTCCATAGAATAAGATAGGTTAGCCTTCTACTAGGCTTTCTTGAATTGATACTAGACTAGTTGAAACCGTTACAATATTGGAGATATGGTAGACAAGTAAGGGTGCGTTTGAATTGACTTATTTGAGTTTTTTCAGCATAAACACTTGTGAAACTGTTTGAGAGAGATTTTGAAAACAATATATACATGTCCATAAGCCATAAACTCTCTAGGGTAACTTGTGAAAATAGTTTGTACAAAAACAATATTAATTTATTTTATCTTTTGTCATAAAAATAATTTAAATATAAGTACTTATATGATAAGTGATTATGTTATAAGCGTTTAATTAAGTTGTTTATTGAAACATGTCTATATCATTATGTGGCAACATCCTATAGGTCATTAGTTGGTAAGCATCCCTTAGTTGAAAAACATTAAAGTGGTATAAGCTAATGGAGATGTAAAGTCACTTTATTTTGTTATAAGAAACTATTAAGGACGGAAAATAATAATTTTAAATTGGTTTGCAAGATAAGAAGAATCTTGAGGAGATATGATTCTTTAGAAGACAAATCATGATGGGGTGGCATTGTCCCTTTGTGTGCTACTTAATGGAGCCAAATCACATAAGGAAGTAAATGCTGAAATTATATCCTTACTTT
>NC_021160.2:4642354-4710387 GCF_000331145.2 Cicer arietinum | reverse complement strand
AGATCATTTTTCAATTTTGATTTTTATATTCCTTATCTTTGGATCCTTTCCACAAGATAAGACATGCCAACGCCACAAGTGGTGTCAACTCACCAACATCTCACTAAATAGTTTGTAGTTTAACCACTTGAGATATGTCTTAAGAGTCAATTTGTAGTTTTCTGTTGATATTGTTAAGTTAAAATTGACAAGTACAACCATTTAGTGAAGCGATTTTGACCATTGGATGAAATTCAGATGACTTAATTAATTCGATTTTGAAATACATATTGAAATATGAGTTGATTTTGACCATTGGATGAAATTCAGATGACTTAATTAATTTGATTTTGAAATACATACTCAAATATGAGTCATTTGATTTTCATCCGACGATTAATATTTATGATTGTATAAAATTGATATCCAATTATTGATATTAAAAAATGAATATCTTTCTTGGGAGCGTCGATCTGTGCGATGTAAGTAGGAGTGGGAATAGGCCATGCCTAACCAGACTTTGAAAGGCCTGAACCTAACATACGATTAATTTTTTAGGCCTAAGCCTGATCTACGGCTTATCATAGATTTTTTTTGTCTGACCTGACATTTTTAAAAGTCTGGTATGACATTTTTAAAAGTCTGGTATGGCTTGGAAGCCTATTTAAAAGTCTTATTCATATTAAAACATTTAAATGCTCTACTCATACCATATATGCTCTCCACATACCAATATTAATGTACATATCTATATATATTAAACAAAAAATAATTTTTAAAAAATATGAAGCAAACATCATTTAAACCCCAAAATATAATTTTTGGTTTCAAAGAATAAATTTTTTTTTTCCTGAAACAAACACACCTATTATTACCTCTCAAACAAATATGGAATGATTGTGATCGACTAATTGAATGGTTACCGAATATGGAATAACTACCAAATATGGAACGACTACCGAATATAGAATGACTACTCAGTGATTGTCTAATTGATATAATTTAAAATAGGGAATAATATTATAAGAAAAAATAACATTAATAAATTATAAAATATATATAGGCCGATCTGTCAGGCTTAATAGGCTTTTTTATAAGCATGAGTCTGATCTATTTAAATAAATAGACTTTAAAAATAGCATACGCCTAGTCTTTTTATTAAATAGGCCAGACTAAGTCAGACCATAAGTAGATCGTCAAATCATAAGTAGACCAGACCATAGGACCATACAGACGGCCTAGCCTGTTTGGATCTCTAGATGTAAGTTATAATGTATTTTGAAATAATGTCCCAAAAGATTGCAGGAGCACAAAGATGACAGCCAAATGAGCTTTAAACTAAGGTAGTAAGGTCGTTCAATTATTTGCATTTTGCTTTATCATATATTGCTTTTAAAATTGTTATATTATTATTATTATTATTATTATTATTATTATTATTATTATTATTATTATTATTATTTTACTTATTTCTCTATATAATAATTCTTTTTGTATTTCTGTCAATCACATGATAAAAGCCGAAGTTTGTAAAAAAACAAAAAGGTGCACAATCATGAACAAAAGTGGCTTTTAAGTTCTATCATGTGGATTAATCCAATTCCTCCTCTGTCTTTTGAAGCTTCCTACCTCAGCTGATTGGTTTGGATCACCTAACCTCTTTGCATATATCTCATGATAAGTCTTGGCATCAACATGACTTAAAATTCTCACTAGTTTTCCATCTTTCTCATCCACCATCATTTCTCCATCAGTAGAATCAACACTTTCTGCTAAGACTTTCACAGATTTGTAATCAAATTTTTGCATTTAGATTTGAAGGGTCATTAGCTACGACAACAGCACCTAGAATTTCCCCCAAGAATGTGTCCTGTAACATATAAAATTCAAACACAAACTAATTAAGTAGTTGAAACATATGAAAAACCAAATGGTTATATACCAAATTCAAATTCTAATTAAAATAATTGCTTTTCTAAGCAAGAGAGGCTAAAAAAATAATAATGAATATGAACATATGTTGATTTCTATGGTGGATTTGCTTCAATTGGTGTAGCCTCGATAATAGATACTTCGAAAACACTAATTCAGGTGTTTTTTCCATCCTACTGAGCCAACTTAAAGTACTTGAAAAAGAACTTGCTTTGTGCTGGATACATGGTGGAATGATTGTGATGTTAACTTCTGATTGAAACACTGTCTTGGCTACTAAAGGATCTAAGAATAAATTATATTCTGCATATTGATTGGAAGGAACAGAAAATACATTTCCTTTGTCATTTCTATTGTTGCTTATATGTCCTCCAACTACATAAACTTCCTGAAACATTTGAGAATTGTTATACCTCATGACTACAAGTTATAACCATGTTACCACTTTCAATTTCATTTGTCACACAAACTTTCTATTCTGCTGATTGTTTGTAAAAGTTTGTAAAACAAATGTAAAGATAACTTACTTGAATTCTAGAGCTAATGTTCTTAATAGATACAACCTTTGCCAAATTAGTCAAAGGTCCATTGATTAATACTGTAATTTTTTACCCTGGTTTCAATGTTTGTAATATAGACTCCCAAACTTCTATAGCTAGTGGTTGTCTGAGTTCTGGATGCTCTGTAACTTTAGGAGCTCCAAACTTCTTGAAGTTTTCTGTTGTGTACCTGTTTCATGTCAAAAAGTTTCTATGTGTGCATAGTACAAACAAGAATGGTATTTAGAATTTTCTCCTGCCCCACATGGTGAACTATAATTTTTTGTTGATGTTAAGTATACAAACGTGGACCGGTATGTTATAATTGTTCAATATTCCAATGACGATAGTTATCGCCCTATGAAAGTAGAAGTTCATGGTTATCTTCATCTTCATGGTTGAGATGATGACTTATATGTGTTGGTTCTACAAAACAAGAGAAAACGAACGCGTCTCAAAACTCAATTTATATAATTTTTTCATTGTTTAGCCAAACTAATAGCGCGATTAGGTCATCATATCAAGTGTAAAAATGAAGAGGACTATAAACTTTTACTTATGAGAAGCTATCATCCTCATTGTTAGAATTTCAATAAAAAAAGTAACTAGAAAGCATCTTATGAGACTATGAGGCAAATAGCGAGCAAGTCCAAAGAGAATGTAAGAGTCAAGAAAGCCACAATTTCCGTGAGGAATGACTTTAACAAAGTTGCAATCTCCAACATATGAGATTGTTGAGTTTGATTGGTTAATTGCAAAAAAAATACATGTACCAACTTTTATATCATCACGGCCAATCGTGTGTGAAGTAAGTCATATATTACATCTATTGTTGCTGCATTTGCCCATCTAGTTGGGCTTATAATGAATGCCTAAACAAAAAAATTACAAAGAAACCAACATAAAAAATGATGTGTGAGTCTATGTCTCAATAATTCACATGATCTAAAATAAATAAGAAGAAATCTGATGTCCAACTTTTCAAAATATTTTATAATTTCCTTAATTTAAACAAGAAAAATAAGTCCTCATTTTTAAAACATGAACTTTAAGGATGTAAAATAGAGAAAGAAAATCTCCAGCACTCATGTCCATGTCAAACACAACAGGCTTACCAAGTATTTTGTTTTGAAATTTTGAGGAAACTGTGTAGTGAAATTGGACCTCTTAGCATGTTGTGGCTGCTTTAGAATCTATCAATGTACCATGCACCCCCAACTTTAATTTCCCACCCCCATCTCAAATGAAAATACTATTTTGTCTTTTAGAAAAATTTACTACTCAGTTATTCACTCAATTTTTCGAAATTTATAAAATTAACATTATCATTCCAAAATTTTCAAACTTCCGAAATATAAAAAAGTGAACATTTTTTTTACATTTTCAAAACTTTTGATAAACACGAAAGTTTCGAAACGTGATTTTCCAAAATATTTTGACATTTTCTGAAACTTTTGATAAATCTGAAATTTTCAAAATATATTTTTCTAGAATTGATCAAAAATTTTGAAACTTTTGATCAATTTGAAAGTTCCGTAACATAATTTTCCAGTTTTTATAAAAACTTTCGAAACTTTTGAACAAGTTGAAATCTTCGAAACATAACTTCTCAGATTTTTTGAAGGTTTACATTAATTCAAAACCTTTATTGTATAACCATCCTATAGAACATTTTGCCATACTTAATCTATAAACAATGTATTATATGTTTCTCTGTATTGGATTCAAAAAACGTTATTTTGACACATAAATCATATCAACTGTTCATACTTAATTCTTTTTTTTAAGAATTGTTCATACTTAATTACATGTAACACAATTCAAATACATAATTTATCACGTTTAGTAGATTGTTAATAAATAATATACACAATTAACACAATTAATATTTGATTATTTATATTTAGTGAATGATTAATGAATATCGCAAGATTTTATAATTTATTAACTATCCATTGAACGTTGAACGTGATTTATCATGTAATTAAACTCTATTAATCAAACAATAAATAAATGAATAGTATTGTGTCAAAATATCATTATGCTCAAATATAAATAATATTAATTAATCATTTATCTAACATAATTAATTATATATAGAAATTGTGTTAACTATCTAATAACAACTTTCACAAGGATTTGCATTTGTAAATAGTGGCATACAATCTATGTATCGTATCCAAAGAAATGTGTGTCCAAGTAACACAATTGATAATATTAAAATTGCAAAGGAAAAGAAATGAAGTACCTGACATCTCCCTTTGGCATTCTTGACAAAACAAAATGGATCTCTTAGTCCTTGTTGAACATGACCACTATGCACACCTCCTTTCTTAACATTGAATTTAGGAACTTTGAGACCATCAAATAAGGGATTAGAGCCATCAGATATACCATAAGGTTTATTTGAAGTAATCACAGTTATGTTCATATACTCCATTTCAGCAAATTCATCTGCCAAGCCAACAATGAGTAATTATCATTATAAGCTCCTCTTTTTTTATGTTTGTTTGGATAAATAGCTTAATTGAGTGCTTATGTATAAATCATTTTTATAAGTAAAGATAAAAAAAAAAAAGTTAAATAATTTTGGTTTAAACTATAAACTACTTTTATAAACTGTATTGAAAAACTTACGGAAAAAAAAGCTGGAAATAACGTATATGTCAAATATATATATAATTTAGAATAAGTCAATCCAAATTCATAAAAACTTCAATTTTATAATAATTAGAAAATCATAGGCACATAAATTTACAGTATCACGAGGTGTTTTCAAGGACTTGAAACAATATTGTGCCTCATATCATATGTGTCTTGACTTTTTTCAAATTCATCAAAGAATTTTTTAGTCATTGGGATTGTGTTTGTTGCATCAAGAGGAACAAGAATACCAGAATGATTCACCTATAATAACACATTACTTTTTTGGTCAATAACCAACCTTATATCAATACATTTATCTCGGCATTGAAGCTTGAGCCTTGAACATTTGAGTAAACATCAAGGACTATTATTAGTTTGATGATAACTTATTATTCAAAATGAAGTTAAATTACTTCATCAGGATTCAAATAAAAATAATAATTAAAAAATTGATGTATTTAAATTAAATTTTTAACTATATATATCAATATTTCAACTATCAATTTTGCCTATGTTTCATTCTAAAAGAAATATGTCATAATGAAAATAGATAAAATTATTTTATAAGTACCGTTAGAGTAAGAGAGTTTTTGTTTTAATAATTTATTATAAATATATTTTATTAATTTAACCGTTGATTATTGTCTTAATTATAAATAACGATTGTACATACAAAATTTTATATAAGTTAAATTTGAAGCTATGTAGTTTTATGGTGAACATTTATTAATATGTTTAAAAACTTTATTATACGCTCATTTAAAATTATCTGAATTTTATTATTTTTTAAAAATTTGTGGAGTTGATATAATCAATTAAATTTTTTTTTATTTAATGGGTTGATTGATAAAATTTAATATTTATAATGAACTATTAAGCGAACTAGCTATGCATGGAGTTAATTTGATCCCTCTTCTAATATTATTTTTTAATATAATGATAATAAATTTAACATTTTTATCTGATAAATGGTTGAAACATTGAGGACATCATATACGATTTATAATACAGTAAGTTTAACAAATTTGACGTATTTAAAAAATGTAAAAAAGATTACTAGTTTCTGTATATAAAAAAGATAAATTATGTACAATGCTTTGTAGTATTTGTGTAACCAAGAATAGTTAGAACTTAGAGGTCACTTAGGACAATGTCTAGTATGTGTCAAACTGCTTACAACTACTCATATAGTTGAAGTTTACTTTGATGCAAGAATACAAAAATACTAACCTGAAATGCTGCAAAGGGGATCCAAATATATTGAACTCATCATAATGATTTGCATTATAATCTGTGAACAAATTACCATGGTCAGCACCACTCATGATGTAAATATGCTCCACATTTTTCTTTGAGTGTGGATTATTCATAAAGAAAATGGCTATACTTGTATGTGCTCCTATCAATATCAGAGTTATAGGTCATTCCCTGAATCTATGAAATGTCATTTAACATATCAATCATGATATAAAAAGAACATAACTACTAATTAGAGACACATTTTGTAATGTCTCGTGATTAGTCATCTAAAAAATAAGATCAACATATCAATTTAAGCGGTCGAGTTGAAAGTATCATTTTGGTATGTACTTTAATGTTATGTGGAGTGTTTGAAATTTTAAAATTTTAATAGATAAATAAAAAATATAATATTGTACTGTGTATAACAATTTTAAGCTAAAAAAAAAAAAAAAAAAATAGAGAGTAGATCAAATTTTGGTTTACATTTTTTATAATTAAAAATTAATTAGAATTTAAGTTGAAAATTTTATTTTATTTTAAAATTTTTTTATAAATTATTCCCTCCAATTTCTTTTTATAATAGACCTCTGGATTAATACAAAAATTGATGTATTTAGTGGAGGGAGGGTCGTCATAAAGATTTTGGAGACTTTGTTCTAATTTTAAAAATTGAGCATAATAAAAAAAATACAATTTTAATAATTAAAAAAGTAAAATAAATTTAAAAAAAAAAATTAGTCCATCTACGCATCATCTACATTATGCATGAGCACTTTATAGTGGGCATAAGGAAACTAGATGAAATATGGTCTTTATTATACATATGTTTATAAAGCACTTTCTTAAGTTTCTTTTTTTGAGATAAAAATAGGAAACGAAGCAAAAAATACCACTTAAAAGATACAATTGAAAATAACGGATTCATGAATCCATATATTACGTACGAACAAAAATAAAAATATAATTACATAGGTAAGAAATCAATTAATCATCTGTGACATCTACCCATCTACACATACCAAATTATATCATACAATCAACGTGATTCATGTCATTTGATTAGGTTAATCCGTATAACAAGAAAAGATGCACAATTCTACTAACATTTACATATTAGACTCAAATATGCATCTCAACAACAACGATAACTCAACTACCACGGTTCAATTTATAAAAACAATTCCACTCATACAATATATTAATTATAACTCCCAAAATTACAACAATATGCACCACAATATCATGGTTGATTTTAAAAAAAAAAACAAATCATATATATTTTAAAACCAATATATGGATTTGGATTTATAATCAATTATTTGGTATAAAACCGATTATAAAACCAACCGTAAAACTGGGTATGGTTAAATAACTTGTTTTTAATTATTCAACCGGTTTTGAAAAATCAATTTTAAAATCGATTTTTTTTTAAAATTAATTAAAATTTAATTATTTTTAAAAAAACCATTCATTCACGGTTTAAAGCGGCCATTTATAAAGAATCGATAAAGTTCTTAAATCAATCCAAAATCACAAAATATAAGTAACCTTTCTATTTTTATACCATATTCAAATTTATATCAATTGAAGTCTCTCAACATAATATAACATCGATGGATTGGAAAGCGTGACACAGTTATGGCCTCGTCACACCGACAGAAAAAAAATAGTAATTTAATTAGACTAAAATGTTCAAACTAACAACAAATCAGTAATTGAAACAAGAAAAAAACATGTTGTAACAAATTTTAGAGTTTTATGATTTAGGGTTTCCGAATTGAAAATTAGAAATCGGTGAATAAAAATCGGTTTAAATCCAAATACAAAAATAAATTGGAGTGGTTATCAAATCTGTTATAAATGAATTGGTTTATATTATATTATATTATATTATTTTTAAAATGGTTTTGAATCTATTTTGAATTTGGGTCTCATATTTTTTGCACAGTCCTATATATATTTGTATAATTTAGTTTTCACGTTGGCACAATTAATAATTATTTATTTTTTAATTTTTTGTATTATAAATATTTCTTTTATATAAAATTTAACTATTTCTATATATTCAATAAAAGATTTACGTATAAAAATTTCTAAATTTAAAGGTTGTGATTGATGTTTGAAAGTGCAAATTCAAGTTGAGCATAAAGAGTGCCCTTGTATATAATTATATAATTATATAATTAATTATTAATTACTGAAAATTAATTGAAATTCTGATATATAAAACTGGATATAAGTATACAATAAAACATGGTTTGATTACTATTTTCGTGGAGTTACCTATTAATATTTGAAATTTTTAAAAATTATAAAATTTCAATCATATCATTCGATTTTTAAAAAAAGTCAATAATCTCTCACGCAACAAAATAAATTCAACAATTTTCAAATACATAATAAATTAAACAAACTTCAAATACATAGGTAAAGTCAACACTGAATTCAACAATTTTCAAATACATTACTTTTATAGTTACACACAATCCACCAACCATTTTAATTTACTAATAGTGGGTCGTCTACATCTTGTTTAGTTGAACATTTTATAAAAATAATAGATGCAACCATAATTAATCAACAAAATTAAATGATAAAACAAAATCACCACTAGCTTAAGAAAGTCTCAAAATAAATTCATTAATATTAAACAATCTCAAAAAAATTATTACAATCTACTTACGGTTATAGTATACTAATAAATAAAAACTAAAAAATTTAATAAATGAATTATAATTCACTATAGATGAGTTTAACTTGAGACTATGTATTCACACTTTTATAATGTATTAACGCACTAATTAAGATTATATGGTTCGAGTTTTTTATCCTTATATATAAAATTCATATCCTTAGTTTTTTAGTTTGGTTATATAGATTAAAAAACTAACAATTTTTTAATTTGTATATTCTGCCCTACACATGTTCGCCTTATTTTTTGTTAGAGTTAAATGAAGTGGACTAATTTAGATAGGTGGGTTCAAATTTTCAATCTAATCCACTTAAAATAACTGAAAAAATAAGTCGATGTCATCTCTAATACTTTCATTCGGCATAATTCAAATTTAAATATTAGATAAAACAATTGTTTTTCATTCTTTATTACTTTTTGAGTGAAACTATAAAGGGTTAAGTAAACTTTTGACTCCTATAAATATATGTATATTTTTTTTGTTTTTAATCCTGTAAAACTTTTCATCAAATAATGATTCTTCAAATATTTTGCATTTATAATTTTAATCTCTACTTTTAAGTCAATTCATGTATATCATCTAAATTTTGGAATGAGTTTTTACGATTATGTTTTTGACATTATAAAAATCCCCGCCATAAAAATTTATAATTTTATAACAAATGATTAATTAAATATGAACTTTTAAACTTTTGAAAATTAAATATTTATATTTAATTTATTTTTAGTTAAAAAATTTTAAATTTTTGTGTGAGAGATTTTTATATTATTTTAAAAATACTTACAGAATATCATTCAAAAATTTAAATGATACGCATAAGTTAATTTAAAAAGAGAAATTAAAATTGTAAATGAAAAATATTTGAAGATAATTTTTTGATGAATTTTAAAAAGAAAATTAAAAACAACAAATAGTAAATTTCAAAAAAGTTATTTAAATCATAAATTTAATTCACCGCATGTCCAGCATTTGTATTCACAATGATTCCCTACGTATCAGATAAAAAGGCTAAAAAAACAACACAAAATTGAATCCTTGAATAATAAACAAATGCAAAAGCATTTATAATCCAGCACCAAATCAAGCCTAATATGCAATGTCAATGTCAGAATCAGAAGATCAATTTGTCTGGTCTTTACAACACATATAGAGACAAAGAGAATACTACACTAGTGATAACTTTTAAAATACACCCTTTATATAACAAAAGGAAAAAGTACACCCTTTTTTTTATACTATGTTGGTTTATTGATTATGCCAATCTAAACAAAAGTCAATCATTCATTCCCACCTATGAAAGAAATTCCTGACACTTCAAAAATACTGTATCAGAGTCTGACACGTATTTAATACCGATGTCTCTGTTTTTTATTCTTACTGAAAATATTTTCACCAATACTTCTCAAATACATCTTTGATTTTTTTTTTTTATCAACTAAAGACACAATTGTCTTCTGGATATAATTCATCTTCAATATGTTTTACTAACTAAATACAAAGTTGTATGTTTTTTATGATAAATAGTTGTGTATGCTTTTTGTGACACATTTAGTGTGAATTTATGATATATATTAATGTATTTTGGTTGCGTCATAGCTTAATTTTTTTTATGTATATGTTTCGTAGCATGTATTCAGACTTTACTTTTTAGATCTCTATTGATGAAATTTGTTTTAAGAATATTTTTTTGTTTTGTATAAAATTTAAGTCAATGATGTATTTATACAATGAAGATTATATAAAGTGTCGATTAATATATAGACATTGATTGATGTGGTGTAAAGTGTGTTCTGAAATTATGTTATTGCTGAAAAATCTCTTGATAAAGTTAATATAAAAGTTGCACCATAAATTTTTTCTTGAATTTTCGACATGTAGAAAAAAAATTTGGAGTGGTTTAACGTGTGAAAATAAAATGACAAGTTAAAGAATTAATGATAGTTCAAATACTATTCTGTATTTTAAAATCAATAATTGTTTTATAAAATTATCTTTATTAATTATTGATTGGTTTTTTACTATATATTAATGATTATAAGGTAGAATAGCAAAAAAATAATAATTAAATTATATTGAAAATAAAAGTTACATTTATTTTACAACAATTTTGTTATTATTAAAATGAAATTCATTTTGATACAAGAGAATACTTATTATATTTATATATAGTTTAAAGACTAAATTGGATAGAAAATAATAATTTAGAGATCAAATTGATAGTTTTTTTTTTTTTCTTTCTAATTGCATGTTGATCATTGAATAAATATTTATTTACTTGTCACATTGATGGAGTTAAATTTGAGAAACGGAATTCATATATCAACTTTTGATTATCATTTTACTTATACTTAAATTTAGAGGGTGTACCAACTTAAGTGACCAATGTCAAGTACAAGTTAGTTTTAACAAATAACATAGGTTCTTTTTTATAGAAAATGATGTGAAATTCTATCAGTGTTGTTATTTTTTTTTTTGTTGGTGAATGTGTTATTAGTGTTTTAATAATGATTATATTACATTATGAAAAATGTAATGAAAATAACGCTTAATTTTGATGATATAAATTGAATCACCATTAATAATTATTCCTTCAAAATAAAATATAAACAAAAATAATATATTTAATTAAAATTATATTAATATTAATATATTTTAAGTAAAATATCATATTTAATTCTCTGATTTTTTTTAAAAATGGCCGTAAAGTAAAATTTATCTAAAAATTATTTTAGTAAAGATTTAAATTCAAATTCTCTTTAACAATTAATTTTCAACGAAAATTTATTAATCAGTTCACTCAACTATTAAGATTTTTTTTCTTCTTACAATCACTTAATTATTTAATATATTAGTTAAATTAAAAAATATTAAATATACATAAGGCCTTTACATTGTTGGAATATTAAGGACTTTACATTGTTTTAAAAAATAATTTATTTATTTACTTCTATGAATTTGATATTCAAAATTTAAATTAATATATTATTTATGTTAAAAAATTGAATTATTTTCAAAAATAAGTTTTTTTTTGGGAAATATTCAATATTCATCTAACCATATTTGCAAATTATATATTTTTCGATAGTTGGCTTATATTTATTACTTCTCTAAAAAGTAAAATAGTATCAAATAAATATTTCAATGTGTTGTAAATTTAATAATATTTCAAAGTACTTTTAGTAATTATAAATAAATAACTTCTTAATAATAATGACACAAGAAAGTTTAACTTACAAATAAAATCAAATAGAGTATTGTACTGCAAAACACATGTACCATTTAAGGCGTATATATAAGTTGCTTTTAAAATTATTATTTTTTTTTTTTTTCTCTCTATATATATTAGAAATATCTTTAAACTTTTACCAATGGATAAAACATATAGTTTGTAAAATAAAAATAAGAAAAAGATACACAATGATGAACAAATGAATTTTAACTTGTATCATGTGGATGACTCCATTTCTTTCTCTGTTCTTTGAAGCTTCCTACCTTAGCTGTTTGATTCAGATCACCTAGCCTTTTTGCATATATCTTATGATAATCCTTGCTATTAACATGACTTAAAATTCTCACTAATTTTCCATATTTCTCATCCACCACAATTTTTCCATCACTTGATTCAATCCCTTCTGCCAATACTTTCACATATTTGGACTTAAATTTTGCATCTAGACTTGAATTATCTTCACCTAAGACAACAGCACCTAAAATTTCTCCCAAGAATGTGTCCTGTAACATATCAACATCAAACACAAATCAATTATACAGCAAAAACAATATGACAAACCAAAAATAACAATGAATATATGAACATCTACCATATGTTGATATCTATGGTGATTTTTCTTCAAATCATGTAGCCTCCCCAGTAGACGCTTCGAAAACACTGCTTCAGGTGTTTTTCTTATTCTTTTGAGGTATTTTAAAGTTTTTGAAAAAGAACTTGCTTTGTGCTGAATACTCAGTGGAATGAGTGTGATATTAACTTCTGATTCAAACACAGTCTTTGCTGCTAAAGGATCAAGGAACATATTGAATTCTGCATACTGATTTGAAGGAACAGAAAACACATTTCCTTTGTGATTTCCATTCTTGCTTATATGTCCTCCCATTACATAAACCTCCTGAAAACATTTTAGAATTTAAGTTTTTAACTAATTTTGTTACAATATTCAATTTTATGTGTTACATAAACTTTCTATTCAGCACTGACAAATGTAAAGATAATAACTTACCTCAATTCTAGAACTTATGTTTTTAATAGATACAACCTTTGCCAAATTAGTCAAAGGTCCATTGGTTAATACTGTAATTTTAGACTCTGGTTTCAATGTTTGCAATATAGACTCCCAAACTTCCATAGCTAGTGGTTGTCTGAGCTCCGGATGATCAGTATCTCTAGGAGCTCCAAACTTCACAGAATTTTCTGCTGTGTACCTGATTCATATGTCAAAAATTTATTGTGTGCATTGTGCATACTAGAATGGTGTTTAGAATTTTCTCCAATCCCACATGGTGAGCTATAGTGGTTTATGTTAAGAAAACAATTCTAACAGATTCTACCGTGAACTGATACATAAGAGTTGTTCAGTATTTCGATGATGACAAACGTTTTTTCTTTAGAGTAGAATATTTTATGATTTTTCTCATATTTATGGTTGAGACGAGGACTTGATATGTGTCAATTCAACAAAAACAAATAAAAACGAATGTGTCTCAAAACTCAACATATATCATTTTTATTTGCTTTGTCAAACAGACAACAACAATATTAGTATATCAAGTGTAAAAACGAGAAGAGTCATAAATATTTACTTTAAGGAGGTGTCATCGGTTATTGTTAGAATTTCAATAAAAGTAGTAACAAGAAAACACCTTCTAGGGCTACGAGGTAAATCACGAGCAAGTCCAAAGAGAGTGTCCGAGTCAATAAGGCCACCATTTCCGTGAGGAATGGCTTTAATATAGTTGCAATCACCAACGGGTGGAAACATTGGGTTTGATTGGTTCATTGCAAAAAAGTCACCTATACCAACGGGGATATCATCGCGACCCATCATGTGAAGTAAGTCATAGATCACATCAATTGTTGCTGCATTTGCCCACCCAGTTGGGCTTACAATGATTGCCTAAACATAAATAAGGTAAAAAGAAGCAACACCAAAATGTAAGTCCATGTCTCAATATTTCAGATGATACAAATAAATAAGAATAATTATTTAAAGTCTTTTTTTCTAACCCTCAAAGTCATTTCATAGCGTACTAATTCGAAAAATATCGGTATTCATGATATTTGAAAGAATATTTTTGAACAAAAATACAATTTTTTTTCTTTTTAAAATAAAATTTTGAAAGTATGTGTTATCTTTTAGAAATTTAGTGGTAGGTAAAGTTGGGGCCATAAATTTTGGATATTAATAGCACCTCTAATGTGTGTGTTTGGTTCTTGAAAGTAAGTTGATTTCACCACTGAAACTAATACTTTGTTGTCACATGTAAATAATTTTTTTTTATAAGTGTTGGTTAAAATAAAACGAGTAAACGTTGGACTATGTTTGGATATGTCAGAATCAACAGAACTGAGTGGAATGAAATAAAATAGATTGAAATATTATAAAACATTTGTTTCATTGTTTTGATATTTTGGGAAGAAATGAATATTTTAAAGAGGATTTCATTTAATTTCTCTCAAATTGAAAGAGAACAAAAGTGAGTATAAAATATAGAATGCATTGATTTCATCCTCTTTTTGATAATCCAAACAATGAAACGTAAACTTGTTACATTTCATGTTATCCTATTTCATCACATACTTCTGATTCAAATATAGTTAAACCTTTACTAGTAATATTTTTCTCTTTGACAAATTAAGTACTATATTTTATCTATAAAAAGATACTTCAATTCAGGTCATTGATAGAAATATTTTTATTTATAAAATTAGGAGTGTACTTATGAATTGACTTAAAATTAGATATCATAAATGAAAACAAGTACTTTTATATGACAATTTTTTTAGAGATTAAAAACAAAATATTATATTTTATAGAGATTAAAAACTTATTTGACCCAATTTATAAATAAGAAAAAGTACAAAGTTTCTTCCATTAAGCTAAAATATCATAATGAGAATACCTTAAGGTTGATGACTTCAACAGGAACTTTAAGGATGTAAAATAGAGCAAGAAAATCTCCTGCACTCATGTCCATGTCAAACACAATAGGCTTACCAAGTATTTTGTTTTGAAAATTTGGTATGTAAATTACTTCTTTATAGTAAGGAAACTGTGTAGTGAAATTGAACCTCCCAGCATGTTGTGGCTGCTTTAGAGTCTATGAAAAAACAATCAAAATGCAAATAACTAACTGATGAATTTGCTTCTACATGACATAAATGAGACTTATAAATTGATCTTGAAGAAGTTTGAATAAAATATAAAAATTGACATACTTACATTTAAGAAGCTTTTGAAGAATTCTTTGTCAAGTGAGCTCTTTACATCCTTGTTAGGCTTTGCTTTTGTGGCAACAAGTACCTTCACTGAGTCTTCGCCATTCTCCTCTCTTGTATAACCATCCTACAGAACATTTTACAAGCAAAATTACATCTTATGTCTCTTATGTTATGTTCAATTTTCTTTTGAACTTTTAAGTTTATTTTTTTCAATTCATTCATTTAAATTATATTTTATTTGTATTATTGGTCTCCAAGATATATTGAATTACGGATACAGTCCTATAAATTTGAAATTTTTTTGAATTACTGTTAAGAAATGTTAAAATCTAATCGAAATATCATAACGAGTTGAGTTTTCAAACTACTTTGCACATGAAAAAAGTTAAAAATATTGATTATGTGGATAGACCTTTATTACTTTGTTTTTAAAGCTATACAAGTGTTTAAATTATTGTCGAGACAATTTATAAGATTTGATGAATGTTTTTTAAAATATTAGTATGAGAGACATATTGTCGTAACATTTGGCAGAGTTTTTAGTGATCAAAAGTTTTCAGTTGAACTAATGGTTGTCGTAATTAAAATAAAAGACAAACGGTGCAAATAAAATATAACTTAAAGAACTAAATTGAGATAAAATAAACTTAAAAACCTAAGCAGAAATTGAATAAAACTTAAATGACACCAAGTGTATTTTTAACTATTTTATTATATACGATTGTTTGTACAGTTTAAAAGTATGTTAATTCTACAGAAATTTATCAAAGACGCCGTATGCATTGTTTATACTTTATAACATGGTTCAATGTTTGATTAATGAATATAACAAGATATTGTATCTCATTAATCATCTATTGAACATGATTAATCATTTATTTGAATTGCATTAATTATATAATAAATAAATAAATAATATTGTGTAAACATTTCAACACTTATATATAAATAATATTAATTAATCATTTAGCTAACATAATTAATTATATATAGAAGTTGTGTTAACTATCTAATAACAACTTTCACAAGGATTTGCATTTGTGAATAGTGGCATACGATCTATGTATCGTATCCAAGTAACACAATTGATAATAATATTAAAATTGCAAAGGAAAAGAAATGAAGTACCTGACATCTCCCTTTGGCATTCTTGACAAAACAAAATGGATCACTTAGTCCTTGTTGAACATGACCACTATGCACACCACCTTTCTTAACATTGAATTTAGGAACTTTGAGACCATCAAATAAGGGATTAGAGCCATCAGATATACCATAAGGTTTATTTGAAGTAATCACAGTTATGTTCATATACTCCATTTCAGCAAATTCATTTTCCCCATTGTTTCTATTAGAGTTCCTCATTATTGAAATTGCCACACCACATGTGAAAGAGTCCCACATAAAATAACTCTGCCAAGCCAACAAAGACTCATTATTAACATAAATTTCTCTTTTTAGTTCATAAAAATTTACTCTATAATAAAATATCAACAAAAATATATCTAGAAAATATACGTATTTAGTCTTAATTTTTAACTAAATACATCTATTTTCTAATATTATTTTTATTTATATTTTATGTCGGAGTACATTATTATAAAGAAAAAAAGTCATAGACACATATATTAATTACCGTATAAAATTGATCGTCAAACCAAGTATCACGGGCCATTTTCAATGACTTGAAAATATATTGTGCCTCATAAGTGTCTTGATTCTTTTCAAATTCATCAAAAAATTCTTCATTGATGGGGATTGTGTTTGTTGCATCAAGAGGAATAAGGGTAATAGGAATACCAGAATGAATCACCTATCATGACATGTTACTTTTGGTCAATAATCAAACCTATCGAGACACATATATCTTGTTTAGTTAACCAACAATGTCTATGAATAATTTGATAATGGCTTATTTATTTAAAATGAAGTTAAACAATATTATAAACATTAAATCTTATCAATTAAACCGTTGATAATTTTTATTGTACATTTATGATCATGCATATAAAATTTCATATAAATTCAAAATTTGTAACTACGGAATATTATATAAGACATTTATTTAAATATTTTTAAAAACTAGTTATACATTTATTTGAAATTATTTTATATAATATTAAATAATTTTTAAATTTAATAAAAATTTATAGAATTGATCTACTTAAGTAGATCATTAAATTTAACAGTTATATTAATAAAATTAAATATCAATTATATTATTAATTAACTTCCACTAAGCCAAAGTAACTTCATCCTAAGCTATATTATTATTCTTTAATAAAATAAATTTAATGCAATCATATATGATTTATAATAATATTAACAATGTGAGTAAAGTTGTTGACAATTATTACATATATTTGAATGCTACTTTAAGAGAAGAAGAAAAAGACTAACCTGGTATGCTGCAAAAGGGTCTCCAAATATATTAAACTCTGCATAAGGATTTGCATTATAATTTGTGAACAAATTACCATGGTCACCACACTGTCTTGGTGTGCAAGAAGAGGAAGCATTTTTGGGGCAACAACCAGTTGGATTTTTTGACCTTACACCACCACCCATAATGTAAACATGTTCCACATTTTTCTTCAAGTGTGGATTATTCATTAAAAAAATTGCTAAATTTGTATGTGCTCCAATCTCAATTATAGTTATAGGACCTGCAGATATTTTGTCAATCAACACTTGTTGAGCAGTTGGTTGTTGTAGTGGAGTATATTTCCTTTTCCCCTAATTCCATCATGAAATCACCAAGAAAGTTAGTACTTTAGTTATTATATTTTTAGAATGCAAACAATTAAAGCATATTAATCAATTCAAATAGATTTTTGCAATGTAATTTTATGGTTAATTGAATGTGTGTTTTGTTTAGATGTGGTAAAAGTTGATTTTAAATGAATTTATTTTATAAAATTAATTTTAATTAAAAATGACTTGAACGTAAGTAATTTAAAATGAGTTAAGATTAAAAAAAAAAATTTAAATCAATTTTAAAGTCAACGGTGAGTATTGAGTGAATGACATGTTTCATAGTAGTATTCCTCTCCTCTAATTAAACATTTAAATTTAAATTACTAAATATGAAAATAATTGATTAGTTATTTATTTTTGGATTAATCGGGTGAATTAGTTAGATGGCTATATATGGCTCAAAACAACGACAAAAATTATCTATTATTAGGGAGAGAAATTCACTCTTTCTTCCGTTCATTATTTCTCTCCATTTTTACTTACATGTCTTTCAATCGTTTTCCACTTTATATTTAAAGATATATAAAGATAGAGAATACAAATATATATAAAATATTTAATTATGGTTTTTGCATTGATGAAAGATAATGCAATAACTATTGGGAGTCAATTCAAATTTCAAAGTGTGTAATTCCAATACATGGAAAAAAGGAACAAGTATGTTAAGGTCTTTGAATTTGACTATTGGAACTTGCAATTTCAATTTAGAAATTAAGAGTTTTTAGAACTCATTAAAATTGTGGAGTATTAAACTCTTTTTGGACGAAGTCAAATTCTATATCTTATAAATAGAGAGACTAGTGAAGAGGTAAAATATTCTCAAATTTGAGATATCATAAAAAAAGTTATAGAATCTTTATTTTTAGTGATTATGTAGGAAGTTGAGGTATCTCAAATCAGTCTCTAGTGAGAAGAGGACATGTGTGATTATTTATTGTGTGAAATATGAATATTATCATTTTTTGTAACTCTTATAGGTGAGATAATATTATAGAGTGATATAAGTATTTAGTTTGTTACAATTCAAGATGTGCCTAACTATGCAAATTTTTATGTAGTCTCTATTACCTTTTTTTGTGATTTGCTTTTGTATAATCATCAAATATCAACATATATATGTTTATGAACTATAAGGAGTGAAGTGATAAAGAAGGTCAGTACTTTGACATCCACCCCAACAAATTTAACATTGCTAATATTAAATAACTACAAGACATAAGTTAATAAATAAAAAATTTAAAAATTAAAATAAATTAAACATACATTTATTTATAAATAAATAATTTATATAATTTAAAACAATTAATGTTTATAAGCAAATAATTTATTTATTTTAATTTAATTTAAAATAAAATAAAAATAGATAATATATATATATATATATGAGATTGATAAATTTTAAATTACTACTATTAAATATTTTAAATTAAATTTTATTTTTAATTAAAAATATTTTTTTATATCATTTTATATTTTAAATTAGTTAAATGGTTAATTTTAATAAACATTTCAATTAGCTTTTAACAGTTAAGACTATATAAATTATAAGGTAAAAGGCCTAAGTCTTAGGTGTGAAGAGTTATGAAATATGATTATATTATACCTGTGGAAGGAAAGCTTTTCTGATGCCATAATTAGCATCCACATCCAACCGACCACCACTTCCTACTGGAATTGCTTGCCTATATCTACAACCTCCTGTTGTCGTCATTCCCTGATTCAATTATGTGTTTCTTTCTATGAAATGTTACATAAATTATTATTCCATAAACAAAAAGACACAATATTCCACATACCTGTTCTATAATTGGTAGATATCCACCAACATTTGGAAGTATGGTACCATTTGGGAGTATTCCACCCTCACCTCCCACTCCAACTGCTATATCATCTCTCCCCATCATATAAAGTATATCATAAATTTGATTCACAGCATGTCCACCATTAGTCCAAGCATTTGCATTCACAACAATTCCCTGCAGATACACTCAATTAACACAATATTCTTTTTTTTTTAATAATAAATAAATGCATAACATAATCCAACACCAAATCAATGTCAGCATCACAAGATTAAATTGTCTGCTTTTTACAACACATAGAGACAAAAAGAATACTACACTAGTAATAAAAGAAAAAAGTACACCCCTTTTTTTCACTATTTTGTTTTTTTATTTATTATGCCAATAGAAACACAAGTCAATAGCTCAATCTCCATCTATGAGGCCCAGAGTATAAGCATCATATGCATTTGATACTTCCCAATACATTACCTGTAAAATACATTAATAATTTCTTAAAACAAATATTTTCTCCTATACTTCTCAAATACATATTTGAAACTTATAATTTTTCTTTATGTTTTATTAACTAAAGATAGAATTTTTTTTATAATAAAATTTAATTCATCTATATAAATTATGTATATGATTTTTAAAAACTTCATGTATCTTCAGATCCATATAGTACGGTACTATGTATTCGGACTTATTAATCCCTGCCAATAAGATTGGTTTAAAAAAAAAGCATAAAAAACTATAGCACAATTGAGGAGTAAAAGTAATGATTCATAGTCAAAACAATTATTCAACATTAAAAAAAGGTAATTTTGTGTTGTTGTTGCAATTTGCTAACCTCCAATTGAAATTCTGATCTGTTAAGCTTCAAAAGATATAACAGAGCAAAGAAATCATCAGTATCAACATCTGTATCCAAAAGAATCCTTTGAGGCTTTCCTTCAACACTATGCAAACCAACTCCAAAGATTCCTGATATGATCAACACAAAAGCTACCAAGAATCTCGTTGAAAACATTCTTTTTGATTCTTCTTGTGTTCAAATTTTCAGTATAGAATGAGAAAGACTTGTAAAAAGAGCTTTGATCAATATAAAGCCAAAAACATGAAAAAATTATTAATATTCATGTGTGAGACGTAAATGAGGTGGAAGAAGAAGTATTTGCTTCATAGAAAGTAAAAACAAAAAGAAATTTACGTGTTCATTGGCTTTAACTTGTAGTTCATATTAGTATGATTTACGTGTTCATTGTTTTTAATGTTTGGGGCGCACACATTAATAGAAACAAATTTAAAATAAGAAATAATTAAATAATATTAAATTATGTGATTAATTTATTCTTCGTTTAATTTTTTCTATTTATGTGTGTGGGTCCAAAAATATTGATTTTGATATTGGGACTTCAAACAAGTATTTCTCTTTGTAACGTTTTATTTGTTAAATAAATTGCAATCATGTTTGTGTTTTTTTTTAGTATACGTATATAGACATCTTATATTTTCAAACAGTCGTTCAATTATTTATTTTCTTTCTATATTTCTCTTTTTTTCTATTATATTACTATTTAATAATATATTTTATCTATCATATCACTCTATTTATTTATTTCTTTTTTCAATGTATTTACTAAGTGTATCATTGTATATCAAATATTTTCTTGTAAAAAACTATACTTTGTTTCTTTGGGTCAGAAGATGGCAAAGAAGATTCAAATATTTATTGTTTTTCCGATTCAATGTTTTGTTTAGTCTTCCATTTGAAAAGTCACTGCTATTTTATTTCATAAATATGGCATAACTCAAATCAATATAATGTATGTTTATGCGCACACGTTAATAGAAAAAAAAATAGAAAAAGAAATAATTAAATTATGTGATTGAATTATTATTTTTTTTAACTTTTTTATTTATGTATATACGTCCAAACAATATTGATTTAGGTTTGTGTCCAAATAAATATTTCTCTTTATATCATTCCATTTGTTTAATAAGGTTGCAATTTCATGTGCTTTGTTTAGTATTGATACATAACACCCCTACATTTTCAACACTCATTAAATATTTTATTTTTTTTCATTTATATCTCTTTATCTATCACATTACTATTCACTAATATATTATATATATCGAATCATTCTCTTTATTTATTTATTTATTTATTTATTTTTCAATGTGTCTACTAGGTGTATAAGTATTTATAAAATATTTCTTTTTTTTTTTTTACCTATAAAATACTTGTGTTTCTTTGGGTAAAAAGATTCAAACATTAATTTATTGTTTTTCTAATTAAATGTTTTTTTTTTATGAGTCTTCCAATTGAACGTTGATCACTTAATAAAAAAATTCATACTTGTCGACATTAGGAATTAAACTTGGAAAATATATGGATTTTATGGAATTATAAAAAGAGTCCGTATTGATTACGTTTGTGAGAAATAAAAGATATTTATAAGTGTTGTGTACGAGGATGAATATGTTTAAAATAATTAATTATTAGTATTACTATTAGTATTTCCTAAATAAATAACAAAAGGTGGGTCATATAAGATTTCGATTTGTCCCGCAAAATAGTTGGTTGTCGTTGATAAGTCAATTAACATTAAAAGAGGCATAAGCAGAAGGACTTGACTTGGATCCCAGAAACAAACATAACCATCAATAATTACTAAAAATCATTAATTCTTTATAACATTATAAGTTGACACCAAAAACCAACTTTTAGTGCTTATTTTATTACTATGGTTTAATTCTTTATAACTTTTAGTGCAATTGTCTCCGATGAAAGAAAAAAAGAAATTAGATGAGGAGTTGCGGAGGACGAAAATGATAGTTGAAACGAGGAGAAAGAGGGCTTTCGGAAAGTGAATAGATAAGAATTTTCCATTAATTTTTTATGACCACTGAAAATTGGATGCATTTTCACTAATATTTTTATACTTGATGTATTTTTTATTTATTTTAAAATAAATAATAAATTTTATCATAATTAAGTCATACAATTGCGAGTTTTTGAATTTCAATTTATGACAACTAGTTCAATTTAACGACATTTGTCAGGTGAGTTAAGATTTAAAGACTACACTTGATGCATTTTAATAACAGTTTATTTTATGAAAATATTTTTGTTTTTATTTTTAAAATTTATGTTAATTTTATTTATTAATAAAGAACTAAAAGACTTTTGTGGTAAATAATTGTTTATATTTCAAGAAAAAAATAAAAATATCAAAAAATATATATAGATTTTGCATTATTTTTGAAAATACATATTCACAACATTTAATTTAATTTTCACGATAATAGTATACTTCAAAAGTCTCTTAAAATAAAATTAATTCGCATTTTAGAAAATAAAGATAGAAAGTGTTTTCACAATATAAATGACTCTTATCCTTTGATATGAAGTATGAAAGTAACAACAATGACATAAATAATTAGGAGTTGATTAAAGAGATGTCCTGTCAAAATCTATTGTTCTCTTAAAAATCATAGATTAGATTGCAAGGACATCTCATGACCAAGACATGCATCAAAGGTTCATAAAACAATATCAAAGCTACTAGGAGTTAAAACACCCGTAATTATAAGGATGAGTTAACTCTTTACTAATTACACCAATTTTTATTTTAACATAGCACTTCTTTTTATCTAACAAATGAAAGATACTGTTAGAGATGATGGGAATGAGTAGAGTTTGAGTAGGATATTACAGTACTCGTCTCTATATCTGCATTTTAAAAAAATATTCATACTCAAGTTCATATCTTCTTGAGTATCAATTTAATACTCGTAGTATTATCCTTTGAATACTTAAGTGTTTTACTCATATCCATTACCTACACTTTAACTAAAATAAATCGATAAATTAATGATATTTATGTGATTAAATTTAGAAATTATTCAAATATCTTAAACTCAATCATAAAATATTATAAAATAAAATATTTTCTAACTCAAAATATTTCAAATGAATACACGTCACAATACACATTTAAATACCTATAATGATATTTTATGAAATTGTAAGTCCTATAGCGATATTATTCGAGATCTATGAAGAAAATTGATATGAAGTTGCAATTAATTATAATCATAGAATCACGATTAATAAAATATATTTCTTAGATATAAAGTCACAATTATTTATCTATTTATCATAATCAAATTTTTAAAAAGTTTGCAAACATTTATCTTTTAATTATAAATATTATAGTAGTCCAATGATATCAATAGATGTTAAAACATAAAAAAAAAAAAAACAAATAATTAAACTAAATACTAATATAATATAATATAATAAATAATATATTTATATTAGTGCGGATGTAGAGCAAAGTGAATACTATAATACCGTATCTGCACGAGTAATTAGCACATTGTACTCATACCTATTAGACGAATTTTTATTCTACCCATTATAAACTTTTTACCGATATCCAATAAATTTTAACCTAATGGTCATACCAAGATACTCTATGGGGTGGAAATATAGCATAAAATAAAGATATATTAAAATACATTTTCCACAAATTTATCCAAATAAAACAGATTCCAGTGCATATGTATTTTTTCAAAGAGTTTATGGATAAAAATAGATACGAAGAAGATAGGTAATACAAGTTCGTGCATCTGCATAATTTTTTTTAATTAGTATTTTGTTTACCATGGAGATGGAATTTCGTATTTTCTTATCACTCTATTTCGAATTTGACTCCTCACTTAAACCATTAAGTCAAGCTTCTTATATCCCGTGCATATATGCATTTAATCACCTCCACTTAACTAATTGGATTATATAAATAATAATATTATATTTGAATTATTTAACTCTAAAATCTAAGTTGGTCTCCACAATAATTATATTCCTAGTTCCTAATAATAACTGAAACCGGTATAGAGCGAATATCAAATGCTACTAAATTTGTGTGTGGGGTATATATCATAAAGTGGATGCCTTTCCCCCTTTATGAATAAAATAAAATCTACATTTTTTCAACCGAAAAAGAAAGAAAAAAAAGTTACATTAATTTAACTGGGCACCAGCACTGCTTAGCTCATTCTTGCTGTTATATAAAAACTTTTCATTTGTATGTTTAGGAGATAATTAACATGTAAAGTTATTTTTGTGTGTTGATCCTGAATAGTTTATGATAAATCAGTTTCTGTAAGTTTAGTTTAGTTAAACTTATATTTTTACAAAATTATTTTTTCATATTAATAATTGTTTTCCACCTAATAATATTTTTATCATTTTAAAATCGAATCTCACCGGTTGGAGTTTGTGCTTATAAATATTTTAAGAGTGATGTTATTTAAAATTGACATCATAAAATACCATATAAAATTAATATATCATTTATAATTATTGATGTGATTGTGAAAGAAGACATATGCTATTGGTTTAACATGATTAGTAATTAATAGAATACTATTCAATAGTTAAAAATATGTATAATTGTTCTTGCAGTCTCACTTAATTTTAGATAATATTTTAGTTTTTTTTTTAATTTGATTATTTATTTAATTTTAAGTAAATAATTTAATATTTTATGTTTTAAATTATTAACAATATTATCAATTTTTTTTCAAATATTTATCAAAATTTTCAAACAAGACTCATAAAATTAATTTTCATCTTCAATATACTACAAATATAATCAAATTTATAACTCAAATCTTCAAATAAACTCATATTTTTATTTTTTATTTTTTGATTTTTTGTAATAAAATTAAATAAAGAATAAAATTAGAAGAAAATAAATAAAATAAAACACTGAAGTGTTATCCAAAATTAAATTAATAAATTATATAAGCAATTGTGGCGTTAAAAATATTATTATTTTAATCATATGAGTATTTCTTTGTTTTACTAGATTTTCCTGTAGATTATCAACTCACTTGTCGACAAGCTTTGGACTAGTATGCTTAGGGGGAATGGATTAGATAGAAAATTTGGCACCTAATAGATTCTTTGACCACCCAAAACTGAAAGCTATTTTTAGAAATATCGTAACTTGAATCCATTGGAAAAACAAAAGTCTTAGGTTGAAAAGAATAAAATCTAAAAAGTATTTACAAAGAGACATATTTCATTTTTTTATAAAATTCAATTAGATTCAACTTAAATTTTAAAATTGTATCATAATTTATTTACTCACTTCAATATTTTTGTACTTTGTAGAGTTGAATTAATTTCAACTTAAATTTTAAGTTTTTCATAAACTCTTATAAAATTCGACTTAATTTAAAGTGAATAATGAAAATCATCTTATTATTTATACCTTAATTTATTTTCATATGGGTTATCATTGTTCCATCTCCCACAATTTTTTTTAATCTAATATGCCTTTTTTTAATTGATCCTTTTCTTTTAATTCTATGAATGGGGTGGTTGGATTGATATTTGATACCCTTGACCCAATTACATTTTTAAATGGGAGCTATCATTACACACCACAATTGAGAGATTAAAGTCAAGGTTGACCCATTAAGAGTAATCCCACGCAAGCACCTCAAAAAGAAGCATGGGACACACTTGTATATATATAATATGAGAAACTAAGGAGTCATTGAGTTACGGTTGGATATACCTCATAATCATATATGGTAGAAAATGTTGATGACATGAAATAAAAAATAGTCCAATCAGTCTTTAGGAGAATGCACTTTTAGTCTGATTTTGGGATAGAAAGTAACTAAAAAGTTTATTCAAGAGCATGCTACAATCATTCATCTACAACAAGGCACACACGAGCATTTTAGGATAGCTTATTTTAAGATGTATGTAAATACAAAAAAGAAACAATTGGCTCCCAAAATTCTAGAAAAGAAGGCCATAAAATAATCTAGGAAAAAAAAATGGCATCTATAAGCCTTTTGAACACTTTTTTTTTTTTTATTTATTTTTTTATCATATACTCTTTTCAAACTTAAATTGAATAAGAAATAATTTTATACTTTGTACCAAAACAATTGTTTTATACTAATATATTTTATCAGTGGCATCTAATATGTGCCTTTAAAAAAGAGACTAAAGATAGATCTTTATTTAGTATATTTAAATAAAATATAACATCTTTTCAAGTTATTATTATTACTATAAAATTCACTATTTTACTAAAAAAGGTAAAAGTCTACCTTTTGACATTATTTTGTAGGTTTCTATTAGAAGCATTCTATTTTATGATATATTTTTGTATTTTTTTAAGAAATAATAATTATAATATTTAAATATGAATAAAAAAACATTTAAAATAATCGAACTTTGATTAGATGCATGTGAATACTTTTTGACATTATGGGAATATATAAATTTAAAGTTATGCATATTAATGAAGAATAACAACTAACTATATTTAATATTCTTTATATAATAAAAAAAAAAAGTATTACGTTCAACTAGTAATATTTCCTTTTTAAGTAAAAATAATAATAGTTCTTTTCATCTAATTGACTACAATTTTTTTTATGATACGTTGTTTATATTTTTTTACTAAAAATTAAAATGACATTAATTCAAATTACTATAATACTTATTGAGAGTAATACAAATTCAAAATGTCTAGCCTAGCAATGAACTGGGATTACATAACTAAATTTACATAGACTTGTTTTTTAGACCAACAATGCTATATAGTAGTTTGTTTATGAAATTCAACAAGATCCTTAATTTCTGAAAAATAATTCCTTAACTAAGGCTATTTAACTGTTCAAATATTGTCCATTTTTTTTTTTATTATTTGATTTGAAACTTGATTAGAAGAAAATTATAAGAAACTTGAACTAATGTTTGGTATTTCCATTAGATGACTATTGTATTGCCTGCATATATGCAAGTCCAATTTTCGCAGAAAAAGCTATTTAATATTAGAAAAAATATCCACTTCTTATTATATAATTTGATAATCTGATGAAAATAATATAAAGAACTTATAATCTACGGCTTTATGTTCATCCATGATAGGCTTACAATACAAAGCTTACAAAAACCAAGGTATAAAACTATAAATAAATGTAACAAACTTTTGAGACCCTTTCTATAGGTGTAAGGAAAATTAAGTAAAAAAAAAGATGCATATAAATTATGTTGTAAATCAAGCTACCTAGATATATATGTACAAAGAACATGAGGTTTACATATAATACAAACCTCTAATACGAACTCCACCTGTTCTTCTATTTGGAGAGGCAGGGGGTTGATTATTTCCAGGAAATTCCCACCTAACAATGTCACCATCCCAAGCTGAAGTTATCAATATTGGATAGAAAGGATGCCAACTGCAATCTCTTACAGGTGCTTCATGATGATCAAGTTTTGCAACTTGAGCTCCACTCACCTACAAATAATGTGCAACTCAAATATTTTAGACAATGCTAAATCAGTGCTCTCGCTGTTCCAAAATATAGGTATAAATTAGTCAAAGAAAGTCGATGTATTTAATTCAAAATTTGAACCAAATTATGAATCATTTTCTTTGACTAGTTTTTACTTGTATTTTAGAACGGAGTAGTAACTGTTTATAAAATATATAAACAAAAGTGTTTCTTTTTACCAGGTCATATATATAGACAGAGGAATCACTAGACCCAGTGTAAATGTATTTTTGACCCGTGCTGCAATAAAAAAATACACGAGACGTCATTCTTGAAAACATCTTATACTAACATGGAAAAATGTCCAAGAAGTGTCACTTTAGTGGTAAGAGTTTGGTTTAAAACCATGGATAACAATATAACCATCCAACTTCCAGCTACTCAACAAAAACATATTGAAGTTGCCATGAGCTAAAACCTACGGAATTAATTATTGTAAAATATAGAGCTATTTTATACTAGAGTGAGAATGTGCCGAAAATACAAGTTACCTATATGATGGTGAGAAATAACAGCGAACTAGAGTACGCAACACGGAGTGACCTTTATATGTTGCCAATGACTGGTCATGGGGATGCTTTAAATTTCTTGCATATTTAGGATAGTCCATCCACCGGTAGTCCCACTCGTCGTCTCCAAGGCCCAAACTGTTAGTTTAAGTTATAATCATTATCATTAAAAAATAATACATCACAGATTAGGAGGAAAAAAATATAGACTAGTCCATATTCTTGGACTTAAGTGTCACTCCAACATAAAAAAGTGAGGGATAAAAAAGTTTTACTTCATGGCGTTAGAAGACATCTTCCTTATGTCCCATAATTTGGTAGTTTGATCTTTTCCATTAGAAATTAAATAGCGGCCATCCCCGCGACTATTAATGAATGTAATGCCTTCTAAATGACCCATTAAGATACCAGCTGGTTGTCCTTTTGAGACAAAGCAACGCCTGTCCCACACCTGCGCAGATCATAACAACCGAGAATTACTTCATCAAGAAGAAATACCAAAGCAATGAATTGGGAGTAAATGGTTTAACAAAAAAAATGGCTCTTAAGGCTGTGATCAGCATAAATTTCACCTACCAACAATGGAATAATGACATGCTCCTATAGTTACAATGACCCATGTATATGTGGATATTAACAAACTACTAAAGTTATAATGTGAAGTGTACCTTGCAGAAACTATCATCACTTCCGGAATATATGAGATGACCAGATTCATCGGCAAAGCAGACAGTGTTAACATCAGACTGCAACATAAAAATGGAACATCAGACATCATCCACTGTCCATACTTACAAATAAAACTCCTGCTGAAGTTAAAATTCCACTTTAAAATGATGAACAAAAATATTGACAATATTTAAAAAATCATCTCTACAAGGATGAAGGACCAGAAACAAATTATTCTCAAGCTCAAAATTTGGCTGCCTTACTTTGTTCAAATTCTGCTACACTATAGTACATTGCTATAGCCGCTATTTAACGACATTGATTGGTATAGAAGCTCAAAATAAAGTAACTAAACATTGTAAACTACAACTAGGAGTCTAATATATAATACCAGGTGAGCGAGAATTGCGCAAAATCAGAAACCAATTATAGGAAAATAATATATATTACCAGGTGAGCAGGAATTTTAAGGCTAAGCTTATCTGCTCCAAGATCATATACATATATCGAACTATCACTAGTTCCAGCCACAAGCTCTCGCCCATCAGTTGAAAATTTGATAGAGAAAATCCCAAATTCATCACTATCATTGTCCGAAGAGAAATTTAATCCATAATGAATTTCCTGCAATAAAAGAAGGTTTTGTGAAGCAAACAATTATTTGATATGCTTATACACACAGAAACACATAAATACCTAAAAACATATGCATAAATATATACATTATATCATAAAATATTCTAAGTTAGACGTTTAAACACGAAAAGTAATCTATGTATGTTACTTAATAACAACGAAAAATAAAAATTAATTGTATCTTGTAGGACCTACAACTCAAAAGTAGTGTGAGTATGCCAACGATAACATAAGATACACTTAAATGATTTACAGATTCAAATTGATCATAGTAAGAAGTCAATTTTTGCATTAACCATTACTAAATCTAATAAGTAAAATTTAGAGTACAGTAATTGCAAAGAATATTAGTATCACATACAAGAGAGAAGTATACTGTAAATACTAAATAAATCGTACTTGTCTATGAAATTGTAAAATCCTAAAAAAAGTTATATTTCATTGGCTACTCTGAATAAAAACATAGTAAGAATTGAACTACTCAATACGATTAACAAGTCAGTGATTCACATCATGTGATGAATCGTAGATTGCCTCCAATTGTGCGAGCATGCATGAATCAATGTGATTCCATTTCATTAATACAAATCACATGATTAAACAACTCTTTCATTCTTCTTAATTTCTTTTTTCCTTTTCTTTCACAAATTCTCATCAAAGACATTGAAAAGCCAAAGACTCGAAAACTGTCAAATGAAGAACTAATGAGCACTATTGAATATATTTGATTATTCCATTTCTCTTGTTTTTGTTCTTCTAAAAAAGGTCTTCACACAGTTACTCACTCACACTATGCACTGCATTTGGATAATCGATTGCTTTGTTTTCTTTTTAACAAACAAAAGGCTAACCATTCACTCTTTATGCATCTTCATTGGCTATATTATTGCTCCATTTTCATTCGTCTAGTTAGGACTTGGGTATCATGTAGTGACTTTAAGTGGCTTCTAAGTCAAAAGAAGAAGGATGTTACTTGAGAACATTGTACTGTTCTTGACAAAAGACAGATCCATAAAACATCCAGGGGGTCCCTAAAAGTGAGCAAACTTTGATAGGCGGCTTGAACATATGTAATTGAATTGAAATTGAAGTACGTAGAAGCTGAAATAATGGACCAGAAGGCTGAAAGCCAAATTCAAAGGGTAGAGTTATGAGTATTAGTAACAAAAAGTCAAGTAAACTACGATTTAGCAAGAATACACAGAGAATGACAACTTATGGGTTTAATAGGATACTTATGTGCTGTGATTTTTATTAGCTTATATATAAGTTGACAAGGAAACTCAATTGTGAAATAAACATTTTTAGCATTATGGTTAAGTTTTTCTGTCAATTCATCATTTAAAATTGTTAAATTACACATCATAGTTCATTCGTTTGATATATTTCAAGCTACTTTTGGTGTGTCTTTAAATCATACAATTTAGAGTTAACAATATAAATTTTTAGCTGGACGGATCGCAATTGGAATTGCAACTTTGTAACAGCAAAGATGAGAAATTTCAAGCACATACCGTCACATTTGCTACTGACTGTGTTGTAGCCGACGCAGCATTGACAATATGGATAATTGGTGACATACTAGCATAAACCTGCAATAGTTAATTAACAATTTGTCAGAAACAAGAAGTTAAAAGAGATGGTCAGAATCAGCTGTTTATAACAGGAAATCCTCCGTCGATCCTAGAAAACTGGCAAATGCCATCTCATCTGAAAAACAAGTTGAACTTACAAGATAGTTCCGGTCGGGTGAGAGAGATGTATCAGTAATTGTCCACCGTAAGTTTCTAGCAGAAATATCCTTCATAACTTTCCAGCCCTTGTCTACATCATAAATCCTGATGTGGCTTCCCTGTTTCATAACAAAGCACAAACAACCTTAAATGAAGATAAAAAGACCCTTATGTCCCATAATCATAGTTTAACAACAAGTACAAGACTCTTGATTTTAACAAAGTGCGTGTTTGGAAACATCAACTTCCACAATGTCAACTCACGTCTAACCAAAAGCTATAACTACTAGCTTCAAACTCATTGCATGTTTACTTGCTCTCAACACATTTCCAAACACACTCAAAATCATCTTCAGCTTCGATTCACAGATAATTATACATAACAGTACTAATTATAATGAGAATGAGAATGAGAATGAGAATGAGAATGAGAATGAGAATGAGAATGATGGTAGTAATAACCTGGAATCCAGCTATAAAAAGAGAACCATCATCTGAAAACTGCGAAACATAAGCACGACTTCCCATCTGATCAACAATCCAAGGACCTTTGGTAGGCAAATAGCGGCTTAACATGTGACATCCATCAGCTGCTGAAAATTTCCCTCTTCCTGAATAATTACCTTCTCTACCAACTAACATTTTTACAGTTGATGCAGGTAATCTCATCCTACCAGGAACAACACTACTCAAATGCTCATGAGGACTTGACCTAAGTTTTGTAATTTGTGCAATTTCATGTACAAGAAAATTTGTCCCTTCTCCACTCATTCCACTTCCAGAAGATTCATCACTGCCACAACCTTTCCTACTTTTACTTGTATCTTTATTTGACCGACTCATAATTTATTCCTTGTCTTTCACTCTATATATCCTACAAAACTGCATCAAGTAAAAAAAACTATTAGAACACTAACTCTGGTTCAAAAGAAAACAGATTCGTATAAAGAAAACAAATGACACAGAAGATATGATCACGAAGTTCAACCAATTATGTCTACGTCCCCGACTGCATAGCAGCAGCCGGCAGTACCTTTCTATTATTCAATCGTGGGGTTATAAATTACAACTTGTGTATATATATTACATAAACTATGAGCCATACACAACAAAACCCATAGCAAAAGGAATTCTTAATCATAAATGCACAAAAATATGCACAGAGAATTCTATCATTTTGAACTGTTCTAAACCTAAATTACCCTTAGCCAAAGGAAGAACCACTTTTAGTCTCACACTATGAATAAAATAGTCAAAAGAAATTAGGTGAAAAGACATGATGCTTAGAAATGAACCAATAACTTTTTTTGGTTCAAGTTGAGTCCATTTGATTGATGTAAAAAAAGGGTCGGTAAGAAAAAGAAAAATCGAACTAATTCAAGAAAAAGAAAGGAACTTTAATACAATAATGAGAATTGAAAGGAAAATGAATATCTGGGTAGAAACTGAAACTCAATTCAGCATCATCACTGCAGCTAATAAAGCAGAGAAAGACAAATAAATATAAAGGAGGTTACGATGATTGAGTAATGAAACCTGTGATTGGAATATGAAGTTGTGGGAATGAAGCCACGAGAATCTTGATTCACTTGTTTATGTGTGTTTGTTCTATACTATATATAATCTATACTATTGATTATTAGATTTGTCAAAGGCCACTTTTGTCTTTGCCCTTCTCATTTTGCATAAATTATTACACGCGGAGGAAATTTATGCACGTAGTAGGTGTGTACTTGCAATAATTAATTAACAACTTCAAACAATAAAGTTTTGGTTCCATTAGAAAATAAATAAAATTTGATTAAAGATGGTTAGAATCTAAATTTTAATTTGAGTTGTCATCAATAATTTGTCTTTAATTAAAGTTTATTATTCAATAATCACTTAAAATACAAGTTAGATTATATGTAAAAATTATACGATCTAAAATAATTTTAAATTATAAAATCATCATTGACAATTAGAAACGAAAACACATTTAGTTTCATTCAAAATTAATTGTTATTAGTGATGTATAATGTTAGTTGCTAAAGAGTAGATACCATTTTTATAATTTTTAAACAATTGTGTCCTTTAAATTATTTGAGTCAAAATCATACTAAAATTAATATTCCTTCCCTTTCTTTTTATGTAGATCAAATAAATTTGATTAAATTTTAATTTATTTATCTTTTATAAAAATGACCGAAAGAAATATATATATATATATATATAAAATTTCATTTGTTTAGTATTTGGTGTATACAAAATTTTAATTGTGGTTCTTATTTGGTCTTATGTGAGTTGGTTGTTTAATTCTTTATTTAATGGTAATCCTTGTTTTGTTTAATGGTGGTCTCTATTTGATATTTGTTAAAAGTTTATCTCTATTTTGTATTTATTTAAAGATGGTCATGTGGTCCTTTCAGTTTCCATGTATATTCTCCTTTTGGTCCCCTTTGTCTTCATTTTAAATTCATATAAAATATGTTTATTCTTTATTTATATAGATGGCATGTCATCTTATATTATTTTATCACACCCGAAAAATTTCTTGATTATAAAGAGACAATAATAGGGTCCTCAAATATTTTTCATAGTAATAGATGTTGATCATGTAAATTATTTCAACAGTGTGAGATCATTCAAAAATTTGGGTTATCATGATTTGGAGAGAATGTATTTGATGCATCCAATTACTATGAAACCAAGTGCCTCAAACAACTACGAGAATATAATGTTAGGTGTTGAAGATGATATTGATGTTGAAAGCACTCATGGGGTTGGAGATGTTGAAGTTGTGAATCATTAACTAAAACAGAATGATCATAATATATGAGGTTCTGATTTGGTTCAATTGAATAAAGGATTCGTTTGACCATTTTATGAGTATGATAAAATTCAGAGAAATAATGAATAGATGGAGTAATTTGGCCCAAAAAATTAATACATAGTTGTTGTTTTACACACTATCAATTACTAATTTGATAAATGATGGCAATATTTGGACAATGTCCTAGTCTTCTTTGCTCATTCTCTAAGAACTAATGTAAGCTTGGATTTCTTCCAATGTTTTTCCTTTGGTTTCTGGGACTACTTTTGCTACAAATAGAATGGTCAAAAGAGAACATCCAGCATACAAAAACATAGTACCTGTTAAAAAACAATACAATTACATGTTACTGATTAATAGACATAAGAATTAATGTATTGTTGAATAACTTTGTTGGTACTATGCTTACTAGGGGAACTCCAGCTCATAAGGAAATTGAAAGTATATGAAACCACCCAAGCTCCTAGCCAAGCTACCAAAACCACCAAACTTCCACCACTTCCCTTCACATTTATGTGAAACACCTGCAATATCAAAATTAAAAAATTAAAATAAAATAAAAATTAACTGAAAACTTTATTAGTATTAAGTTGCAATGGAGATCGAACTATTGACCTCCATACCTCAGACATCATCACCCAAGGAACTGATCCCAACCCAATTGAGAATGCTGCTATGTAGATCTGATTACAAGAAGATAGGATTTCAGTTTAAACATTGAGTTTGAGTTTAAGGAATACATAGTACAATAGTTTCTTTAATAATCAAAGAGGAGGAAAATTCAAAATTTGAGGAAGAAAACTTACCAACACGCCTGCAACTGCTAATGTTGGCACCCACTCAAGCAATAAGCTTTGATTCTGATCCATATCAAGCCATAATTTAGTCTAGATATATGTACTTTTTTGTTTATATTTAGTTACGGAGACATGTTATTAGATTAATTTTATGATAGTATTTGTGTAAGCTATTTCAACTCATTTTTATAAAATTCCAAAGATAATAAACTATTAATTAAGATGTTTACCAAAACACCCCCTTTTGGTGGAGTAAATTAACACTAAAGACTTGCCTTGAGAAAGAAGGCAATTCCTGTAATAAAGCAACCTAAGAATGTTCCACTTGCAGAAACCTGCTTATATACAAGAAATACTTTTGTTAAACCTGAATTTCTTATTCCCTTTTCATTTAGATATATCATTGATAAATAAGTGTTTGACAATAGATTTACTGTTATAAGAGGTTTTCTTCCAGACTTATCCATCAATATAGCTCCCAACATGGTAAATGGAACCTGTCATTCAATGTAATAAATGAGGTTTACACAAAATAATTCAATTATTATATGGTTAATTTCTGAGAAATTATTGAAGGGATCAACTAAATTACCTGTATACAAGCATAAGCTATGGTACCAGCTTTTGGTGAAGAAAGGCCTGCAATAAAAGAATAAGTAACAACTAGGACAATAAAAGAATATGTAACAACTAGGACAGATTTCTCCTACGAAACACAGACATAGAAATTAGACACGATACTGGCACGTCCTCATTGGTAATAATTTGAGAAAAAAGACATATGTACCAATGACATGTCGATGTCGGACGTTAAGATGTATTAATGACATGTCGATGTCGGACGTTAAGATGTATTAATGACATGTTGATGTCGGACGCTAAGACGTGTGCATGAATTTTCTACAATCAATATGCATTTCTTTTCACTAACCGGCTGCGACAAAAGTCTCAGCTGTATAGAATCCTATGCCATTAATTCCAACAGATTGTTGAAATGCCATTAGTCCAACCCCAATCTGAAATTGTTACAAATAGTTTAAGATCATTTGATAATTAATTAATTAATTACACACACTATGAATGAATTTCTACAAGTAAAGTATATGTTACTCACAACTACAGAGCGCACATATTTGCTTTGGAACAAATCCAACATCTTAGACTTAGGAAGGCTTTGAAGAGTTTCAATATAATCCTATAATACAGAAAGAATTGAGCTCATGTCATCAAACATGTCAAATCAATTGGAATATTTTTTTTGTATGGTTTTTAATCAGTTAAGAAAGCTTGAAATGTACCAGAATTTCAGAAGCTTCATGAGAAATATCAACATTTTTACCCCGAAGTTTCCTTAAAGCTAGTTGAAACTCTTTTTCGCGACCAACCTTTGCCTGAAAAATAATAGAAATTACAAAATTTTATACAATTATTGAATAAATCCAGATATAAATATTTAAAAAATATGTTATTTAATTGAAAGAAAAAAGAGAAAACTATAGATATAATAATTTAAATGAAAGATAAAATTTTAAAAGAAAATCACATTAAAACTTAATATCCCTTAATATATAAGTATAAGCATAAAAGTACTTTGACCTATAGATTATTAATTAATCCTTACCAGCCATCTAGGAGATTCAGGAATGAAGAACAGACCAAGCAGCAAGCAAATGCAAGGCACTAATCCTTCAAAAGTTCAAAAAGCCAAACCAAATCAACAGTTAGATATCTTTCTCCATAATCTGTTACCCTTCAATTCAAAATTAATTGTTATATACTAACTTACCAGCTAGTGCTAGTTCTCTCCAATTTATGACACTTCCTACTAAAAATGACATTGATGATCCAATGACAATCATAAGCTGCAATACAATTATAATCAATACTAATCCAATTAAATGATACTTATTAGTCAAAAAATAGAAAATTGTAAAAAAAAATCTCACCTGATTTGTTGTTGCAAGTCCTCCTCTAAGATTTTTTGGTGCTATTTCTGCTATATATACTGGAACCTGATCCATTTTGCTGATTTTTATTTAGGAATATTACAATGAAGAGGCAACATATAAATATAACTAGTGAATTAAAACTGCATGGACTTCAACTTTTTTGAATGAAAATGAATTGAAGTTTCTATGTTTAACAATTAATTAATTACCACGTATGAGATTACTCCAATTCCATATCCTGTACAAAACCTTCCCAAGTCAAGTGAGTAAGAATCCTGCATTAGATGAGATCTCATGTAATAAGTTAGTACAGTTCTAAAAAATGCAGAATTTAATTTTAATTTTGTTATTTAAAATGTCAAACTTAAATTTAGACCATTTGATTTTGATCGAGCAGCAAGATCGAAGATATCTACCCCACGAATGGAGGGATCTATGACCATAGGAAATCTGAATCCAGTATCTATACATTGTTCAAAAGATGCATATATACCTTAGAGAAGAAGACAGCTAACCATCCTATAATGCAAAATCCTGTTGAAACTCTCATAGCCTGTTTCACATCAAAATTAATGCTTATTGTAACAACATGGCATAATTGGATAATCAATTATTTGATTTCAACCACTTGTGAAACTAATTTATATACTGTTTCTCAATTTTAAACTACTATGACAACTTAGATTTGTCTACTCAAAAAGGGTCAATTTAATTTATGGTGCACAAGTGAGAAATAAATCTTACATATTTACACCCATGTACAAGTTTATAATTTCCACTACTCACCGGATAAATATGAAAAAAGGCAATTGGATATATAAATCTCATCATTGTATCAAATGAAATATGGTGAGATTTATTGATGTAATGGTGAAAAATAAACTTTTGTATATTTTAAGACTATTTTTTTTGTGTTTGTTACACGAAGTGCTCAAAAAATTATTTATTCTTTTTTTAAAATTATGTATCACAACTTCAAAATAATATGAAACTTAAGGAGCACGGTTTTTAATTGCAGTTTACAATTATAATTCTAATTGTAATATTATAAATTTTGGAGTAATTATAACAACATTACATTTACAGTTTAAATTGCAACAGCTGTATTTCCTAATATATTTCTACAACATAAAAATTTATTGTGTAATTTAAAACCATGATGGGGGAGTATCTAGTTTCACATACCCCTTTTCTGCCAATGAAATCAGTAACTCGACCACTTGTTACAGCTCCAAGCATTGCACCAATGGTCACCAAAGAACCAAACATTGAAAACTGCCAATCCCAAAAAATATGTATTAAAAAAAGTAAAGTTTACAGAAGAGAATGATATATGTGGAAAAACAAGAATATATACCAACCTCAGCAAGAGATAGATTAAGATCTGCTCTTATAGCCGCTTGAGTTGGTGCTGAATAACCCACCTAACAAAATAGTTACTTGAGTTTAAACATTTTTTTATATGAATATATATTGTGATTTTTGTTTGGTTATAGAAACAGACACAAATTAAATTTGAAGCAGACATGTAGTGAATGAACTATATATTCACAAAATGCTTTATTTCTTAAGCCATACAACCAATTCCTTTTCACTTTTGATTATAAAATAATATGTCATAAATTAAATATTTTATTAATAAGAGTTTATAATTAAGTTTGATACGAAAAAAGTCAATTATAATTTTCAAAAGAGTAAAAATGAGTACTACTTACACAAGTTCCAAATGAAAAAGAACCACAAACAGCAACAAATGTGCTAAGCAGAACCATTCCAATGGATCCATTTTCCACACTTTTATCTGAATCATGAACTTCTTTACATGCATCTTCCCCTTGTTGAATTAAAGGTTCATGCAAATACTGAATCACATTGGCTTCTCCACTCTCAACATCCTTATGCTGCTCAATTGCCATTTTCTAATTCAATAGTAATACAAACCTTTTAAAAAATTGACAAAAGAACTTGTCACAATAGCACCCCAAGAAATTGTGAGCTATGTTGTGAAAGACAACATGCAAAAGCATGGCATTTATACTACATGTATCTCACCAACATTATTTGTACATATGTTAATTTCCAATATTGTCCTCATCATGTGTATTGAAAATTAATTAGAGGCAAGCGTCTCAAATTAGCTATGCAAGTGGGAAAAGTAGCTGTCATTGATATGACAAAGTTACAAAAGGGAAATCAATCAAGTTTCAAGACCCTATCCTTGGAGTAAGAGATTTGGAAGTATGATTGCTATTGTTTATTCTTCCTAGCTTACGTGGTTCATACTAGGATATGGGACATCCTCATGCTATATAATATTAATTAATTCATATTATTAATTTTAAATATTAGATGGTAATTTTTTTAATCATTTCTATTTTTATTTTTTAAAATAATTAATTGTCTCATTTAATCATTTCACACGTATTAATAAAAGTGTATAAATAAAATAAAATAAAAAATAATATTATTTTTATTAAATTATCTTTGTTAATTATTAGTACATTATCAATGTCATAAATTTTTAATAAAATATATTATATTGAAAATAATGTAAATAATATTAATTAGACGGTAGAATAGAAAAAAACTACATTGAAGATTGAAATAGTCAGTACTTTGAGATAATTTTTTTTTTTTCAAATGAGTCAATTATTTTGAGATAGAGCAAAGTAAACTTATAAGAGATTTCAAGTTTACAATGATTGAATTGAACACATATACATGAAAAATATTTAGTATACACTCCAAATTAAGAGTATATACATCATGAGAGATAGTGATAAAAGATAATAATATCATATATTTGATATATTAATAATGTAATAGGAAGAGATAGATGGAGATGAAATAAAATATTGAATGAGTGTATAAAAATGTGAGGTATATGTGTGGAGATGAAATAAAGTATTGAATAAGTGTATAAAAATTAATGTGAGGTACATGTGTATTATTATTGTATATAGATAGGTGGATATGTGTTCTATTCAAATTATTTTCATGCAAGTGGGTCGTATACGACAAAATTGGTGCAGTGGCAGCTTACTAGTTTTTTCTGGGGTCTTAATTCTTATGGCAGCTTACTAGTTTAATCCAGTTCAGAAAATGGGTTGTAGTAGCTAAGTTATTCAAATAAATTTTTTGACATGTAAGTTATTAGAAATAAATGAGTTAGTTAGAGTTGACTCAGTTAGTAAGTTGGATGGTTAAGTTTAAATTTATATACGCCTAAATATCATATGTAGTCTCTTAACTTAATTTTAGTTAAATTTTTTGTCTTTTTTTTAATTTGGTTCTTTATTTTAATTTTAAGTAACCATTTGATAAATGTCAGCAATGTATCTTTATTTTTTACAAAAAATTCATCAAAAATTTCAAATGAAACCCATAAAATTAATTATCTTTCTCAATATAATGCAATTTCATCATATTCATAAATTAAATCTTTAAATAAACTCATATTTTTATCTCTAACAACATTAAATAAAGAATGACAAATATGACTTTAAGATTTGAGTTACAAATTTGATAAATTTGTTTTATATTAAATAATATAATTAATTTTATAGGTGTTGTTTGAAAATCTTGATGAATTTTTGAGTTTTTGTAAAAAAAAAAGATAACATGGTTGACATTTTAAAACATAAAAAATCAAATTGTCACTTAAAATTAAAATAAATGACCAAATCGAAAAGAAAAAAATGACTAAAATATTAACTGAAATTAAGTTAAAGACCACGAGTAGATATATAGATAGAGTTATTTGTACTTATTGTTATGTAATCTTCTTAATCATCAATATGAAATATTTTATGTAAATTTCTTTTGAATCAAACTCTCAAACTTATTTTTAATGAGTTTCATATTCATCTATTTGATCCTATAGTTTCTAATATGGTATTAGACCGATACCGTGATTACGCTTCTATGAATGAAAGTGATAAGGAAATTCTTATGATTAAGATTAGGAAGAAAATGAAGAATGTGTTTCTAAATTGCTGCAACAAACATCACTATTCCTAGAACTTCTGAAAAATGATCATACTATTAGAAATCTAAGAAGCAAGGAGATCAAAAAGGTCGCAATGGTGATCCTGATGTTGTATTTGAAGGTTATGAAAGTTCAGAAGTTCAGAAATCTGTAAATTGGACTGAAGCTATGAATGAATAATTGAGCTTTTTGCATAAGAATAACACATGGATGTTGGTTGACAAGCCTAAAGGGAAGAAGTTAGTCAACTGCAAGTGGTTATTCAAACTGTAGGAAAGAATCCTAGGGGTTGAAAAGCCTAGATTCAAAGCAAGGTTGGTGGAAAAGAGATTCACGCAAAAAAAGGGATTTGATTTCAACGAGGTATTCCCTCTTATTGTAAATCATTTTTCTATTTGTATGATGCTAGCCATGGTTGCAAAGAAAAATATAGTTGGAACAACTTGATGATAAGACAACTTTCTTACATGGAATGCTTGAAAAGTATATTCATATGATTCAACCTCGGGGCTTTGTTAAGAAGGGTGAAGAAGACAAAGTTTGCTTATTAAAAAGGTCCCTTTATGGCCTCAAGCAATCACCAAGGTAGTGGTACAAAAGGTTTGATACTTTTATTTTGAAGAATGGTCTCAATAGGTGCAAACATGATGAGTATGTTTACTAAGAAACTAAAAATGGTGTTGCTACTTGCTTCTCTATGTAGATGACATGTTAATTGCTTGTGATAGCAAATAAGAAATTCAAAGGGTGAAAATGTTGTTGAAAAGTGAGTTTGAGATGAAGGATATGGGGGCTGTCAGTAAGATCTTGAGTATATAGATCATAAGGGACATGTCTAAATGAACTTTATTCATAAACCAAAACCATTACTTGACTAAAGTCTTGAAGAAGTTCCGCGTGGATCAATCAAAAGTAGTGATAACTCCCATAGCTAGAATATCTTATCTTTCTATTATTTATATAAGTACACAATTTTATTTTATCAATAAAAAAAAATCAACATTAAACAAACATTAATAATAACTCATAATGCAATAAATGTTTCTCTATTATCTATTTATCATTTATTAAATGTGAATTTACATCGTAATTATTTTCAATCTAAATCCAAATATCTATTTTTTTTCTTTGTTGATCCAAGATTTAAGAAGACACATATCTCAATCTCGAGACAAGAACCGTTGTTTACGCTAACTTCCTCGCTAATTTTATAATAACAAAATTGCTTTTATGTTGTGTGATGAAATGTAATTGATATTTATATTCACTTGAGTAACTGACTTTGATATATTTTTCTTCATGACCATCTTTTTCTTCCACAAGGGATTGTTAGCTATGACTTTGGTATATTTTTCTCCCTCACAACCATCTTCTTCTCCAAATCAAACTTCAAAATTTCATTTTGCATTATAATTGTATCATGAGTGATATTATATTTGTTGTTTTTGGCTCATATAACTCAACAAAAAAGACTCAACACAAGAGACATGTGAGGCTACAAATTAGGTTTTAACCAAATACTTTAGATTTGTCACAAATTTGTAAATTGTTATTTCATTCTAATAAGTCAAGTTTACGAGGAAACAATTATTTCCTCCATCTTATTTTAAATGCTTCATTTGTCATTTGTTTTTGTCTCAAATTATTTATCATTTTACGATATCAATATAACATTAATTACTTTTTTCTACTAATACTCTTATTTATTATATTTCAACTCATCAAATTTTTCAACTAACTGCAATTAATAAATACATTTGAGTAAATAAAACATTTTATCATTGATATCAAATCAACTAATCATTTTCTAAAGAATTGTACACACTTCAAATGAGATATTTAAAATTAGACGAATAAAATATTTATCCTGAAGACTGATATTGTTTTTCACACTAATACAATAAAAACTAAGTTTCCACCGGATTCTATAATTATTCTATTTTAAATGTACATATTTTATAATCAAATTTAATTCATGTGTTTTTTAAGTTGCACTTATGTTATACATTTCAATCTTTTTCCTTTAAAATAATCTATTATCGTAGAAACTAAAATAATTACTACTGCAAATTCAAATCATTCAACTATTTTTTAATTTCTTTACTTGTCATGTGAATTTTATATTACAAAAATTTAATATAAAAATTTATACTAAATATAATATACTTATTCTTAATTAAAAAACTTAACTACTTAAAATACATTTCTCTTTCTTATATCTTAGGAGCCACATGGTATTTGTACTGTGTATGGGCGCTCCAAGAAGTCCAAGCTCCTGGGCATGTTCTTTTTGTCTGCTCCTACTCAGCTTTCTCCGCTGCCTCATAGTCCATTTGTTTATTGATGCTAAGAAAAGGAATATCTTGAATTGCTACTACAACCGGTAAGACCATGCCTACTTATTAATTGTGATATATATGTATATATTGTTTTTTTTCTTCACAAAAGGTAATAGAAACAGTTAATATACTTCCACAATATTCTTTCTCTAAACTCCTATTATTCTCATTACTTTCTGTTGTGATATATATACGCCTACTTGTCGTTGTATGTACAAAGGTTGTCATAGTATTTGATATAACTCATCAAAAACTCAATTATTATTTTTGTCTTAATAGTCAAAAATATTATAAAGTGTCAAGTTTCGGTTTGTTTGACTAATTTAACTAAATAAAATGTGTAATTGACCGTCTCTGAAATTTCAATTTCATTCACTATCATGACATGGTTGCAAAGTGTACAAACATAGCCTTAAAAATGGATTACTACTGTTATCTCTAATTATGAAATTTCTCATTTCCCAAGACGAATTCATAATATTAATGAAAGATATATTTAAAGATAATTCTAATAAACACAATAATTTAAAATGGAGTTTATATTTAAAGATACTTTTTTCCCACATTGAATGTTCATAATTAAAGACAGGTTAACTTCTATCAAAACTTGTGTCCAAATTAGTATCAACATAATCTTGTGTTTAATAACCATGCATCAATCGTGAGTAAAAATAATAATAACCTTACATCGTTCTCAATTATACTTTCTACCCTCGATTGCATTCACAATTAGAACTATTGATTTTTGTGGGGATCCACAAATCAACTTAGTAGAATTGGGATTCCAATGTAGTAAAATACTTAGTTGGGCTAATAACATCTATTTATTTTAGTTACAACAAATATTAGTTACAACAAATATGTACCAATGTAAGTACAAAAGTAAAAAAATTATGTTAATGGTTGAACAAACACCGTCTGATGGATACCGCCAACTCATTAACCCTCCCATGATGAAGGACGGATACGCATACCGCAAGGCAAACACCAATTGAGACAAGCACAAAAATAGTTGGTCGAGAGCTCAAGAATCCCTTTGTAAGATATTGATGGTCACATTTGTTAGGCAACTCTTCCACGTTCATTATAATATCTCTTTTCAAAAGAGGCGTACTATGATTTTTTTCATCAAAAGCAAGACTTCTTACATATCCCAATTCTGCATCTGCTCTAGACAGGATACCCTGCAGAGCAAATGTGTAAGATAAGATACATGTTAGTTATGATGCACATGTTGAACCATTTAAACAAATTATAACCTCTACAAATAAAACCATAGTCTAAGTTTAAACAAAATTATGACCAGGCAATTATTATTCACGATAAAGTAGTAAACCTTCATTGATAGCTGATATTCATTGTATCCTTTAAAAACTTATATCATACTATACCTAGACTTCTAATTGCCAAGAGAAGTGCTAAAACAATACACTACAATCCATGTAACTTGCAGAATCACAATTATTATGGGGATAAAATGAAGAAAATTAATAACTCTAACCTGACTATTAACTTCAACTACCGATAACATGTCATCTTGAGAACAACTTTGACAATCTTCCATTTTGGAGTGAAAAACTATACCTCCACCTTTATGATGTTTCTGATAAATAGCATCTCTAGCATTACCCATGCACTTTAGTAGTTGGGCCGTGTCAACATCACTTAAATTGGATTTCACGATTTCTGTTAAAATTATCAAATTTGGTAATATTTTTCCCAACATGATTGTTGAATCATTGCATACTAGAAAATCCAACAAATAGCAACATCTTTGAATATGTGAAGTAGATACCACTCTTTCAAAATTTTCTGAAGCAGGGTTCTTAAGTAACCATGCTATGTCTAGAAGCAAGTCTAATGAAGATGACGTCTGAGTATGGACAAAAGCTTCACATGAACTACAAATAGAACCACCAGCTGCGGACCGAAATTGTTTATAAAGGAGAGATACATCTAGTTTTTTTTGCAATCTCTTCATTTCAGTGCAAATTTCTTTATCCCCAATAAGTACAGGAATAAAGTTTGATAAACCAGACTCATTCTCAACCTATTGAAAGGAAAAGGAATATGATTAAACACGGAGAAAAAAGATGAAGTGGTATAGAAGAATTTCCATATTGCTAAAAACCATTTAAATGAAATTTAATCATTATAAACATATCTTCCTCCAAAATCACATCAAATCAGAAGGTTCTAGCAATTATCTTGATCTGACATTGCAATCATCAAAGAAAAATCTTAATTTTTATAGATAAAATACAATTCAGTACAACATTACCAGACACAATATTCCAAACCCCAAAGTCAATTCAATAATTATCATGATAGCGACAGCTCTTAATCAACGAGCTTCCTTACATAAATTTCATTTACTTTATATAAGAATCAATTAAATGAAAAGAACCAACAAGATAGCAGTGCATCTTTTGATGCATTGAAATGGAAATGAATTTATCAAAAATTAGAGTTAAACAACAATAAACTATAGAAAGGAATCACCAACGAAAAATGGCACATCCAAATTAAACCAAGTGCTTAAGTTCAAAGTACTCAATTACGCACATTAAAAATTCAACGTTCCTCGATCTGTTTGATGATTTTCTAGAATGAAATGCTAAAATATTAGGCCATATATACAATTCAATTGCAACAAATGTATTAGAAGTTAAGTAATCTAAAAGAAAACATACAACAATAAGTATGGTCGACGCCAAGTTTTCTCAACGTGCTATGAAACATAGCAATTAGGAAATGAAAAATAGAGATCAATGCATTAGTTAAGAAGACAGAACCAGATATAAATAACTACCTCAATAAATGCAGGCCCCATGAGATTTTCCTCAGTATGAGGAATACATATTTTGTATAACTGATTGTCAAAAGCACAAGAACTATTGTCTTCAGTCCAGTTATGTGGAGATGGGACACAATACTCACACTTCAGATACTTTCCATAAAAAGATACAAGAAACCTGCCATGATTATCACATTAATACAATTAGAAGTACATTTATAAGTGAACAAAAATTTAAAATATGATACATTTGAAAATGAGCATATACATGTGTTTACTGAAATATAAGAAAACACAAATATGATAAATTAATATTAAATTAGATTTCCCAATAAAACTAAGATTGAAGTGACACCACAAAAGATTATAACAAAAGTTAACACCAACTAAATCGTGCAATTATTAAGCTATGGGGATGTTACCCTATAAAGAAGTTTGATTCCTAAAAAACTGTATAGATTTACTATGCAATTTTCTGTGATGCTATTAATTGTTTTTCACGTCTTGTTTTATGTGCAACACTTGATGCCAGTGATGATCAAAATCATTTGATAACTTCATGCAGCATAAAACGTTAGCTACTTAACCCAAGATGGGATCTATGTTGTTAATTTTGGATAGTAGCGCTGAACAGCAGACTCTAAATCTGGGATAGCAGTTTAGCGGAAAGCGGGAAAGCAGCTATTCTAATATAATTTTATTTGAAAATCCATTCTCTAAACCCAAAAAATTGAAACTTCATCTTCTCCAAAAGGCATGCAGTCTCTTCTCAACATATGAAGGTGGCGGCAGAAAACAGCAGACTGTGGCCGAAAAGTTTTCTTCCTAATGGAAACTCCCGTGAAAGGGCTATGCAGCCACAATTCGCAGCCGTGAATGCCGCAATTGTTGAACGCAGATAGTGAGCACAAAGTGTCGCACCAGAGGTTGCTTCTGCTCTGTGATTGTGCCAAATTATTAATGAAGTAATTATATAGTAGCAGAGGTAGTAATTTTTATAAAAAAATTATTGATGAAGTTTTAATTGTTACTCCCACCATTCCTTTTGAATTGATGTTTGAGGTTGAGACACGCATATTACCAAATTATTAACTAGACAACTAGTATATATTTATACTAAAATACTCCTATTTAATTCTGCTGGACAGGTGTGCAACATGTGTGGATAGCCATAAATTCTCTAAACCAATAGGGTTATAATTGGAAAGAAATTATAAATTAAGTCTTAGGTCTCTAAGAACCATAGTTTTGAAACAAAAACAAAATGCTAAAACACCAAAAGAAAAGGAGTGAATGAAGTAATAATTATGGATAAGTATTTATCTTTCATTTACCTCTTTTTTGTAATGCTCTCTCATTCATTATTTGGTGTTTTTCTTCCAAATGCATTCATATAAAAGCCTCTTTCTAACACTAGTTTATTACTTTAAATATTTATCCTGACCCCACCCCCTTAATTTTCTTTTAGAAGGAAAGTGTCTCTTGCTCTCCCCTCCCCCATCAAGGAAGAGATCTTAGAAAATCATAGAGTATTGATCTTAGGAGGCGCTCAACTCTGGACAGTATGGATATCTATTCAACTGTAATCCTTTCATTTTCAGGAATAATACAAACACTGTGTTCCATTACTAAGTTGTTTCTCTATTAATTGCCTTTGGGTGGTTTTGATTTCTATCGCTTTCCTTATGACCTATGAGCGCTTTACCATACTTTAGGTCCTCAGCATTGCCAAAAATATATATAACGCACAACTGCAGATAACCATGCTTACGTATGTCAAATGAATATATATACAGAGAAAGCCTGCTTTAAATGATGTTTAGAAGAGGTGACAATTGCATACCGAAACTTAGGCTGCAGCAAATTACTTCCACAAGCAAAAAATTCCATCGGTTTCCCTGCTTCAAAGCATGTGGGATGAATATAGTGAAGCCTAGGTACCTGCATGTTTACCTCGACTTCTGTCACAGAACTTCCATCTGTAATCATTGAAATGAGTTGTTTGATTTAAAAAAATTGAAAGCTACCAAACTAAGAACTTGAAGCTTATAACTCAAAAAACAAACAGAAGCTTTTATTGATTACACAAATACAGTTAAAGAATTGAATTTTCAATTTGTTTCATTAGAATCAAAAACATAATGCATATCTCGAAAATGGAGAATCAACACACTGAATGATTTATCATAACTCCTAACTATCAGGTTCTAAAATGCTCTTCAAGAAAAACAACTCAAATAACTCAATGGGAACAGTGAACAAAAAATAAGAAGTAAACAAATGAAATAGAAACAAACCTTTCATAACACTGAAGATCGTGTCATTCAGATGAATAAGAGCAGAGCCTCTTCCCCATAGCAAGTTTCTAGGAGCAACAAGATCGTGCATGTAATACATAGGATCTTTGAGTAGCTGGTCAATCCATAAGAGAGACAAAATGAGATCAGAAATCAAATAGGGAAACAAAAAATACTAACCAATCAAAATCAGTAAAAACTTGGAAACAGGGGGGGTTAAATCTTTTTATTAGTTAATAAATGAAATTCCCAATTCATCAGGGGGGGAATTGATACAGGTAGCAAACAACTAATTGAAGCACAAACAAACATCTCAATATAGAAAAACTAGCAAGTAGCAACCATGAGAATGAGCATAACAAAGAACCATAGAGTCTAATATGGGGCCCTTAACCTGTAATAAGAAAGCATGCTTTTTACCTAGCAACCACTTAAGATATGATATACTACACTGTAACTATAATAATGTAAGGGTCAAGTTGAACACATACACCTATCCACATAATATTTGGCATTGCAATAAAAATAGTCAGGATTGTACACCCAGGGCGGATATATCCTTCCAGTTCCATAGGCATACTTGCCAACCATTGGCATATCTGCAAAGACATTTGACAGCCTGTTAATCAGTCAATAATAAGTACATGGCAGGAGATCTTGCCACAATAAAAATACTAAACTGTAATAAAATGCTTTAAAATACTTGGTTCCGTAGCCTTCTCGGAAATTCTGCAGGATTCCAATCGTAAAGCTTAAAAGAAATCCGACCTGTTTGGCACTACAAGCAAACTTTCAATGAGCAAACACTAACCATGGTTTCTCTTACGGAAAATAAACATGCGAAAGAAAATCGATAAACAAGTAGAGCAACCCACCATAGAAGAATAATCACTTCTATTGTCACAATATGAAGGCGACTTGGAAATATTGGAAACATCTTTTCCAACATTCACTTGTGTTTCAGCCGAAGCAACAACGGACACAACACTATCACTGTTAATATTCTGTGTCTCTGGAGATGAGGACCGAATAGCAGATGGTTCTTCTTCATGATCTGGCGACACTCTTTTATCAATATTTTGACTGCTCAAATTCGAATAATCTACAAGATGCATACACAGCCAATGAATAAAAACCACAAGGAAATTAAATTAAACCACACACTATAATATGAAAATAATGGGAACAAAAAAAAAAAACATTTATTCCACCATAAATTTGATAGAGTGATAGTGTGATACTGATTACTTAATATAAACCAACCTATTCCAATTTCTCCATCACAATTTGAATCCTCGTTTTGAGTAACAATTTGAAGTTCATGATCAACAACTTCTGTAGAATCTGAAGCCTTTCTCCTTCTCCTAGTGTTATGACGCTCCAATTTCCTTCTACAACTTCGTTTATCTTTGTCGAAGTCCGATAAAACGTGAAACCTATCACATACATCAACACAATCCCTAATTAACAATGAAAATCACACATAAACACGATGTAACTCAAATTGATGATAATTAATTACAAACGAATCTTACTTTCCGCACTGTTGACAGTATCTCTTAGCCTCACCATCAAGAAGAACGGTAGCGGCATTTGCACATCGCAAACAAACTCTATGACGTCGGTGATAACCTTTAAGTTCAGATATATCAACTTCACAACCAGTAACCTGACAACGCGACGAAGTAGATGCACGTGCGGTACGAGCACGTTTCTTACCAGGTAAACCGTTTTCTTCGAGCTGAGCATCGAGTTCAGGACACGCACATGGAACCACACCCGCGAGAAAGTTGGAGCAAGTGAGTCTAGGGTCACGTTTTCGGATCTGAGGGTTAGGGATGGTGTTAGGAGGGTTAGGGTTGGTGTTAGGTGGGTTAGGGTTGGGAGTAGGTGGGAGTGGTGGAATTTTGTCGTCCAGATTCAAAGGGAGAGATGTATCTTCATCTAGATTAAAGTCAAGGAAATAAGTGAGGTCCCAAACAGAGGAAAGATCTTCAGAAGGGTCCATACTAGGGAGAATTGAATGGGATTGGGATTCCATAAAGATTACATTTGAAGTGTAATAGCGCCGTGGTTAGATAATTATTGAATGTTTGACGGAGAAGCTACGATACGGTGGTGGGTGGTCTTAGTCGTTGGGTTTTGTTTTTTCATTCCCACTGTACGGTGTCATCGTGGCGACGTTTTCAAGTTTTCTTACTCGTTCAACAACCACGCGCTCTCTATCCTTCTATCGCGCGCGTACTTTATTTAATTCACCCCATGTCACATCTATGTATTTTAGTCGATTAAATAATTTTTAGTTTATGTAAAATTTTAACATGACCAACCGGTTGGGTCCAGCAAAATAGCTTAGACTGTTAATCAATTCTATGCTTATTTATATTTAATATCTGAGCTCTTAATTACTTTCGTTGGAGGAATATATAGAAAATCATAAAATTCTTTAAATGTATTCTTAAAAATATTTTCATCTTCAATTTTCCTATTTATTTTTAAGTCACTTAATATTTATCATTTAAATTTTTTAAATATATTTAAAACATTATAAGAGTCTAATTTTTAAATTTTTTAATAAGAAATAAGTTAAATATAAATTTAAAAGTATCAAAAGTTTAAAAATTAATATTTAATTAATTCTTAATTTAAAAAAATTAAATGTTATTTTTATAAAATTTCAACATTTTATTTTAAATTTTTATATAAAAATTTAACCTTTTAATACCAAAAATATTATGTTTTCAGTTTTTATCATAGTTTTTATCATTGCTTTTGCCATAGAGAAAAGAACAATGTAGAAAGTAAATTTTCATGGTGAAATTGAATCGGGAGACGAACTCTGAGTTGTGCTTCTTACATGTTTAATAGATTCATTATTTTTTATAAAACCTTTCTAATATTCAATTTTGGCCAAAAAGAACAAAACAAGCATCTCTAATTTGTCATGTCCGCATTGACTATTTAAAATTAGAGTGGGAGACTTAAAAATCACAAATGAAAAATTAGATAGATCAAAATTATTCATTTGAAATTAAAATAATCTAAATAATATACTTGGAAAATTAAATGATCAAAAGTAAAATTAAATTTTATTAATTCATATATTGAATTTAAATATTTTTAACTAATTTTTTTTAGCAGAACGTGAATAAAATATTCATTGTTGAATGATTTAGGGGATGCCATGTGGAATGCAGTTGTTGCATAAACATTATTTTATATTATTATAATATAATGATATAATATATAGATAGATAGATCTATTTATTTATATTTAATTGATTAAAAAATATTTATATTTTAATTATATTATATTGTGTAGTTGAATATTTAAGTTTATGTTGTGTAGTTAAATACTTTTAGTTAATATATTTTTCAATAAAAAGTAAATATGAAGCATTAATTATTGAACAATTTAGGGGATGCTATGTGGAATGTAGTTAGTTGCATAAATAATTTTTGTATGTAATATAATAGATAATAGATTTCTTTTTATAAAAATATTTAATATGTTTATTATTTTAAATGAGATATTTATAATTTATATTTTTTACTTTTATTGTTTTTGTGTAATTATTTGCATAAATCTTATTTTTATAAAATTATATATAATATATTGTAGAACGAAAAATACAATAATTGAAGGTATGAATTGTGTTTTATTTTTAAAATGATTTTAGCAAGATTAAAACAAAGTGATAAAACAGAACAAATAAGAACTATAAACATATAATAACACAAGTCAATTTATTTTGTTTCACCACCAACATGTTAGCTACGTTTAGTCCCTTTAAATTGAATGATTCAATCCACTAATTATGAACGATGCCACATGTCCACTGAATACTTACTAGTCAATCTGACTATGTTCAAGTCTTCTTAACCTTCTAGCTTAGTACGATCAAGTTGTTTAGGGATGCAATCACTATTGGATTAGATTACAAATTGAAAGTGTTTATGGGTTTTTATGAATAACTATAGCAAGAATGTGTTTACAAAGTTATGCTTTTAGAAACTAAGATATCTCTAAGCACTTAGAAAAGTAATATGGTTAAGAACTAAGGTGCAGAGACGAAAGTATTGTGTTTTTTGTAGCCTTTTTCGTCATCTTATTTAGTGAAGATTTCACGTTATTTTATAGAGAAACCTCAAAGTTATTAGGATTCCTTATAGTTGTCGTAATGGTAAGAAATCAACATGTATCAAGATGTTTTGTATCAAATATTTTTATATTGATTCACCATTAAAACTTGTCCAAACATGTTCTCATAATTGGTTTTGCATATCTTGATACATAGACAAAGAAGAGGAGAAGGTATGTCACACAAATATTCAAACACATAACATATTTAAGATGTTGAGCATAGGATAGTAAAGTTTGATTTATTCAGAGCGTTGATTTATTAGTAGTGTGTTGACTTTCAATCGGATCATTGATTTCATTAGAGCATTGATTTTTTCATCAAAGTGTTGACTTTCTATCAGAGTGTTGACTTTTTATCATAGTGTTTACTTCCTATCAGTGTGACAGGATCAAAAGTTTGTCACAATTATCAAATGCATAATTATCATATCATTGCTTGCAAAACATAATCACCAGAGTTGCAGTTGAGAGCGCGTTCATTAGACTCAAAATACAATTTTCAAAGCATTGTCGTGGTGTTCATTAAAATATCATAACAAAGCTCCCCTTAAAATATGCACGTTTAAAAGTAAATAACAAATAATGATATTCTAACAAGATGAATTTGATAAATATTAGTAATTGTTCTAAAAAACATATATTCCTCCTGTTGTCATTAAACAAAAAGAGTCGATCGTAGCAACAACATAACAAAGTAAAAAAAATATCCAAGCAAAAGAAAAAAAAAATTGAACTAAAGATTGGAGTTGGTCAACCTAACTAATATTAAGCCTAGAGTATACTGAATGTTCTCCTTATTCTTTGTTTTTTGGTTCATAAATGCCTTAGATTTAGCTTCTAGTCGATCAAAATATTCATGCTTGACAAATTGAGAAGGATCAAACACTACTGAGACCAATGATCAAACTCATAACGCGAGTTAAAGGTTCAAATGAGAAAAACAAATGAATTAATTCATTATTTCAATTGAAAATTGATATGATTGCTTTTTTTTTTTTGTGAATAATTAAATTGATTGATTTTTTAGATTAGTAATAATTAAATATATATATATATATTATAACAATATAAAAGTATGATAAAGTTGAATTGAATTTAATTAATTAATATAAAATTATAAAAATAAATTCATATAATGTCCAACTTAACAATATTGAAATTTTTTCGATTGAACTATGACTTAAATATATGTTTGAACACTTTTATACCTTTGTTATGTAACAAGAAACTTAAAAAAATATTACTAATTATACTATGTAAGATATAATTAACACAAATACAGGTAACAAATTTGTATATTTTAAAGTCTATTTAAATTGACTTATTTTTAGTTTATGTGGGCTTGTCTGCGTACTAGCATAAACATTTTTTTTTGTACTCAATACAAACATAAGCATTTGAAAATGTGTTTAGATAAATTTACAAAAAGTGGTTATGAGAGTTTCATAAGCCACTTATGTCGTATTTTCATAGGCTACCGCTATCAGTTTATACAAATGGTTACACAGAGCTTATAAGTTTGTAGCCTCATTGCAAATCCAACGTGTGTCATTCCTCAAACTTATATTTTTTTTATTTATTTACTGTTTATTGTCTTCTCCAACGGCAACCCCTTTCTTACTCAAGAGTTTACCAACAAAAAAATTAGAAAATAGACGCTTTTGTTTCTTGTATATATATATATACGTTTTAGAGTCTCCCTATAATGATGTTCTTGTATGTATGTTTTGTGTAAAAAGAAAAAATTATAAAATAAACAAAGAATATTCTTTTAATTTTTTTATACTTAAATAAATATAACTTATTTAATTAAGCATTTTGATATTTTCAAAAAAAATATAAGCATTTTGATAAAATTTAATTTATCAGATTAAGAAAAAATCTTCTTCGTCATCGTGCACCATAGAATTAGCCATTATTCTTTTATCATTTAATAAACTTTCTAGAAGGAGAATATATAATTTTAAAATTTTATTTTCAAATTCATGTCCTTGACATTTGAAAATATTATATATAGTCATTGCGGCACATTTCTTGGACAGAGTGATATGGGCCTACAATAATTTTTTTTAATCTTATATTGGCCTATAATTTAAGTGAAAATACTTATAAGTTTGAGTATTCATATGACTATAGTATTACTCATATATACCATCGCATATTATTTATTTTTAATTTGCAACAGGGCTATTTCATCTTTTTCAAACCGAACAAAATATTGTAGAATAAATCAAACATAATATTTGAATATGATTATTCACGAACAATCTTGGTTCGACAATGGTTAATATTTTCCGTTCAATGTCGATAATTGTTTATTATAATAATTGTTAAAATATTTGGTTTGTCATGATTTTGACATAAAATCTTGAGACACATTCTTGTGTATATTAATTTCAAATGTGAAATCTAAATCAATGATTTGTACCATATTAGTATATTTAATTTAATATCTATATACTAATTTCAAATGTGAAATTTAAATTTGATTTGTATATATTAGTATATTTAATTTAATTTCTAATTTTTAAAAGAGAGACAAAAGATTCTAAATTTGATGATTCATGGACAATTATGGAGATTCAAGTATCATTTGGAAGAAATTTAATATGATTTGGTTTTCGTAATTATAATTGTTTTTATTTTAGTTTTCATTAAAAAAAAAATTGTTTTGTTGACATTCCTATAAATACATATTCATTTTAAAATAGTTCATCGGTTTAACTTTTATTAAAAAAAACACTCTTATTATTAAGATAACATCATAATATTTTAAATAAAATATTTTTATGGTTAAATTACATTTGCGGTCCCTTAACTTAATTTTAGATAACGTTTTAGTCTTTTATATTTTTTTTTTCGAGTTGATCTTTTATTTTAATTTTAAGTGACAATTTGATATTTTATGTTTTAAAATGTCAACAATGTTGTCATTTTTTTTATAAAAATTCAAAAAAAATCATCAAATTTTTCAAACAAAACTCATAAAATTCACTATCATCTTCAATAAAATACAAATTTAATCAAATTCATAACTAAAATCTTGAAATAAACTCATATTTTCATTCTTTATATGATGTAGTTGGAGATGAAAATATGCGTGTATTTGAATATTTGAGTTATGAATTTGATAAAATTTGCATTATATTGAAGATAATTATTAATTTTATGGGTTTTGGTTGAAAATTTTGATGATTTTTTTTGAATTTTTGTACAAAAAGGATAACATTGTTGAAATTTTAAAACATAAAATATCAAATTGTCACTTAAAATTAAAATAAAGGACCAACTCGGGAAAAAAAGAAAATAAAATACTAAAACGTTACCTGAAGTTAAGTTAAGGGACCACGGATGTAATTTAGCCTATTTTTAATGAAAAATATAATAAATATTATAAATCATATTATTTTTTAAAAGGGAGACTAAAATTGAGAAATTTCTCATTTTTGTCACTGTAAGTTTATTTTTACAAATTAAATCTCGTAAGTTCAATTTAGTTTTAATATAATCCATGTCGTTAGTTGCTATTAGAAAAAAAAAATTATGTGGCAAACAGATGAATGACTAGCAGTTTGATGTGATTGATAAATAAATTAAATAATTAAAAAATGAAATTAAGTAATTAAATTGATTAAAAAATAAATAGAAAAAGAAATGAAGGAAAGTTAAAGGTGTATTTTAGTCTCTCAATTCAAAATCAGAAATATATTTGGAGATTAGAATTCCCTCCTCCTTTCTTTATCATCACATCACTATTACCATATAACTAACATCGCATCACCATCTAAAAAAAATTAACAACTCTAAGGGGTCTACAAACAAAAACAAAAAATTAAACATTAAACTAAGTAAATGTAAACTATAACTAAAAAAAATAAACATAAAAGTAACATATTTAAAAAAAATTACTCACATCATCTCCAAAATCACAGTTTAAGATTTTCATCAATGTTGGATATGAATATACGCATTGTTTTCCTACACTCACATTCAGACAATTGAAAATGAGTTGAGTTTGGACCAGACGAACATGATGTCATGGTTAAATAAAAAAGTAGCATATTAAGATTCGAAGTTGATAGTGATGCGATGATGGTTATTCGAAGATGGTGTTTCGATAATGATGACTTGATAATGGTGATATGATGATAGATAAAGGAGGAGAGAACCATAATCTCAAATTTTATTTCTGATTTTGGATAGATAAACTAAAACATAACACCTTCAATTTCTCTTCATTTATTTTTAATTAATTTAATTACTTAATTTTATTTTTTAATTGGTTAATTTATTCATCTGCAACATCAAACTCAAACTATTAAGTCACTATTCTATTTGCCGCATAAGTTCTTTTTAACAGCTTGTCGGGTTTTAAAATGAAAGAAAATTACACAAACGAAAACGAGAAATGCGCAAATTTACAAAGACAAATCAAATATTTAAGTCAAAAATAAAATAGAGATTAGAAATCAGAGTATATTTTCAAAGGGATATCAAAATAGGAAACTCTAATTTCCACTGTATTTCTCTTAGATTCACTCATTATCTCTCCCTCTTCTAATTGTCGCCCATATTCTCGCCCTCTTTTCACCGTCAAACGACACTATAACCTTTGTGTTTGTGTCTCCCTCTTCTTTCTCAAACAGTGTCATTGTCTTCTTATGTGACAACATCAGTTCCGACCACTATCGTGTCTCGTCATCTGTTTCGTGAGTTATGTGTTATCTTCTGCTTCCAAATATAATTTTGGCCATGAGCAAAACATCTTTGTGACCATAGTTTATCTCCTCTGCAAAAGAATTGTGGTTGTTGCGGTAAAAAAAGATGAGTCGTTGGCTACCACCTTGGATAAATGATGAGTTTGTGATTACCGCTAATGAAATACAACAACATCACCACCAAAGAATTACGAAAAAGATGAATGCGGTCGAAGATGACGAGTTCACAATGTTAGGTTTGTTTTAGGAAAGACGGAGACTAAAAAAATTTGAGGTTATTTTTAAATTAAAAAATATTATGTTTTAAATTATGTATTAAATTAAACAGTGTTAAATATTTAATTATGTTCAGGTTAATAACGTGAATTATTTAATTAATTTTTATGTCACTTTAATAGAGTTTGTTATCGGACAATTTTTTAACAAAAGTTGGACCGAATAATTACTTTAAAATAAATATGTATTTATAGAGATCTAAACTAAATAAAAAAAATTACGAGGATCGACATAAAATAACTTATAGTTACAAATATGAAATATATACCAATAGTAAAATCAGCAGCTATAAATGTTAATATTGACCTAGAAAAGTATGTTTCATTCTAAATTTGATTTGTAATATAAAATCAACGGTTATAAATGTTAATGATATTGACCTAGAAAAATATTATTGTTAATTGATTTCACTCCTTATTTGTATTATACTATTGTGAGTACATGCAATTGTATATGTGATTTTTTTACTATTTTATCTAAAATAAATAAATAATTTTGCTAACTACATCCCTTTTTTGCTATCCATACCCCTCAATTTTTTCATAAAAATGAAATACTCATAATGTTCTTGTTTATTTATATCATTTTTTAAACTCTAATTTATCTTTCTATCTTCATTTTCTATATCATATTCATATTCATCTTTTTTTCTCACACCCCTTTCTCCTTCTTCCTCAATTTTCAGCAAATTCAACATCGTGAACTCAATATTCGTACGTGAAGTGAGTTTGTGTATGACTTATGTGAACTGAGTTTGTATAAGAACGTATGTGATTTGTGAACTAAGTTTGCGTACTTGAATTAAATTCACGTAAAATAATCATATTTTGAAGAAAAACGAACTCAAACGTAGATTAGTAAATATACTTTGTTGGGTGATTTTAACCATAATATGAAGATGAGATTTATGAAGTGTATTTATGAGTGAGTAATATGAGTTTTGTATGATTATGAGTTGTGATGTGTGAGTTATGAGATTAATGATTGTAATGAAAAGACAAATAGATTTATAGAATGAGACAGATAAACAAAAACATTTTAAATATTTTGTTTTTATGAAAAAAATTAAGGAATTTAAATAATAAAATTAAAAAATAAAACAATTGAAAATGCAACAATATTTTCAAATACAATAAAAAAAAGAACAGTAAATATAATTTAATTTAAATAAAAATTGAGAACCGTATTTATGCGAGAGTTTATGTCATCTATTGACAAAAAATAAATCATTAAAATATACTCCTGTTATAAATACAAATCACTTTTTTATTTTAACACGGCAAATGTATTTTTTTATTATGTTCATTAGTTAAATAATTAATTGGTTCACACCAATATTGCATAGAAGTGCCTAGCAAACAATGTATTTTTTTTGTTCATTATTTAAATAATGATCAATTAGTTCACACCAATATTAAATAGAAGTGCCTTCCGTTAACATTTGTTCCACATTCTTGTCTAATAAAACAGTGACGTACATTTCATTTCAATTAGTATGTGAAAGTGTTGTATAGTTCTGTCATGGCTCTAATGTACACATTATTATCACCCCCTCTCCATTTAAACCAAGCAACACTACTAATAAAAAGATTACCTCTTCTTGGTTCTAACTATCAATGGAGTGCTGCAGATCTTCTTTGTCAGTCTCATCAGAGACTCAACCAGGTATGACTAACATTTATTTTCTTTTCTGAAAGACTAATGACAGTTTTTTTGATAACTTAATTAATTTAAAAAAAAATAATAATCACTTTAAAATATTGGTTACAACTTCTCTTAAAAAGATTATTTATTATCTTTTAATAATTATTATATACAAAATTTCTAAAATATTATTATACTTTACATTAAAAATAATAAAAAAAACACAATATTAACAACAACAAAAAACAGATGATGTAGCACTCATTCATTGGTGCGTTTCTCTTTTTTGAGATTTGTTCCAAAAATTGTGTTTTCAATCAAACCTTTACAGACACGTGCAGCGTGCGTGAATTATTTTATTCTATCTTTTTCTCTTTTAATAGATATTATCCGTAGAGTTTATCGTGCGATACTCAATAATTTTCGTTTTTTTGTTGAAAGTAAATAATATCTATTATAAGAGAAAAAGATAGAATAAAATATGCGTTATTTTATTCTATCTTTTTTTCTTTTAATAGATATTATCTACTTTCAACAAAAAACGAAAATTATTGAGTATCGCACGATAAACACTATAAGAGTAATATATATGTACACAATAAGAGTAAACAAAAATGCATCATATTATATATCTGATTTAAATCTATTATTAATAAATTAAAACTATGCGTTGGGTCCAAGGAAATAGCTTATTAGACTATTAATCAACTCGAGTTCTAATTCCTACTCATAATTAGTGCGTGAGTGCGACGCGTCAATTATTTTCGATGGAGGAAATATATAGAAAATCATAAAATTCTTTCCATGTAGTTCTTAAAAATATATTCATATTTATTTTAAAGTCACCTAATATTTATCATTTAAATTTTTAAATAATTTTTTTAAATATATTTAGAAAGTTATGAGTCTAAAATTTATTTATTTTTAATAAAATATAAGTTAAATATACATTTTAAAGTACCACAAGCTTACAAATTAACATTTAATTAATCTTTAATTACAAATTTCTAAATTTTATCTCTATAAAATTTCAACAAAAAGTAATTGAACTGCAAATATTTTACTTAATATTTTTCAATAAAAAGTAATTGAAATATTAACTCTTGATTGAGTTGGAGATGCCATGTTGAATGTAGTTAGTTGAATACAACTTGTTTTATATGACATAATAGACGGATTTATATTTATATTTTAAAAACTATTATTATAATTAAATATATATTACAGTCTATACATATCAACTATTTCTTTTTATGAAAATTTGTAATATGTTAATTATATTGTAATGAGAAATTAATAATTTATATTATTTTTGTTATAATTAGTTGCATAACCCTTCTTTTATAAATTTATGTGTAATGTACTATGCATTTTAATTTATGTTTAGTTGCAATATTGACTTTCTTAGTTTTTTAATTGTACCAGTTTCGCTCCTTTAGTTTTAAATAAACAATTTTGATCACTAATTTTTCTAACTTCTTATAGTCTTTTGCTCTTATTTTGAAAAGTCAATGTTGTTATGGTAAATTATAGTCTTATGGCAAATTATAGTCTTGTGCTCTTATTTTGAAAAGTCTTACTCCTTCAACTTTAACATTCATTCTTTAGTAAAATACATTAAATTGAAGAAAAATAATGTAGTTGATTAAATCTTCCTAAATAAATAATGTGTTATATTATTTTAACAACTTTATTTGTTGTAGATAAATTTAAATTATTTTAACAATTGTCTTTGTAGATGAATTAAGAATTTAATTATATTTTGTCAACAATTTTCTCTTATTATTTCTCCATGTCAGATAAATAAAAATTAATTAAAAATAATAATAATAATAAAGTAAATTATATTAATAAAATAAAATTAATTAAAATGAACAAAAAAATACATTAAATTAAAACAAAAAATACCATAAATTAATGAGTTGGGGACACTCCGTTGTGAAAGGAAGAAACAACTTCCTCACATTGAGTTGTTAAAATAATATAACACGTTATTCGGTATTTGTTTAGGCACATCTAATCAACTGTATTTTTTTTCTTCAATTTAATGTATTTTATTTTAACTTATTAATAATATTTTAGTTTAATGTATTTTTTTGTTCAATTTAATTAATTTTGTTTTATTAATATAATTTACTTTATTATTATTAATTTTATTAATTTTTATTTATTTGATACAGAGAAAAAATAGAAATAAGTTGTTAATACATCTAGTCAACCACAACTTTTTATTCAATTTAATGTATTTTATTTTAATTTATTAATAATATTTTATTTTTTAAAATATTAAAATTATTTTTATTATATTAAATAAATAATTTTCTAATTACAAAAATAAGAAAGAAAAAAAAATAATTAGACCGAGTACATGGTCACATACTGGAGATGCGACATTTTTAAGTTAAAAAAAATGTCATTCAGCATTTCGCATGTCGGACTTGCGATCAACCAATAGAATTCAAAAGTAGAACATTTTGGTATTATTTATTCATAGCGTGGTAATTTAATACAAAATAAAAAAAATTAAAATAAACATTCCTAATATTGTATATCTCATTTAAATCTAAAACTTGTGAATTTATTAATTATTTTATTTAGATATGAAAAAAGAAGCATATCACATACATTTTTATCATTAAATGAATTTTTGTGTTAATACTTGTATATATATATATACATATAATAATAACGAAAGATACGAGGATATTAAAAAAAATAGAAAATATCTCAACTCATCATGTGAAATGTAGCCAGTTGCATAAACTTTTATATAATAGATCTCAATTAATTAATTAGTTCACACCATTATTAAATATTAATGTCAATGGATGTATGTATATATTTTTGTTGACAGATGCATGTATAATACTTGTGTATAAAAATAAAACCATTTTTAAATTTTAACTTATTAAAAATATAAATATTATTAAATTTAATGTTACATCTGGATTTTCTTTCTATATATATATTTTTTTATCAAAATACTACACTTTTAAAAAATAATTTAAAAATGTTCTATTTTTAAGTATAGTTATTGATCCCTCAACTAAAGGTCACATCTTGAAAATGCTACCATCTATATATATATATATATATATATATTTTATTAATACTTTAATTATTCTTTAATAAATTATGCATAATTAAAATATTTAAAAATTCAAAATACTATTAATAAAATAAAATATATTAATAAATAATAATAGTGATATTATAAATTTTAATAATAATAATAATAAGAAGAAGAAGAATATTTTTAATAATATTATTAACTTTAATTTAATAATAATAAAGTAAATTATATTAATAAAATAAATTAAATTAAATTGAACAAACAAAACACATTAAATTAAAGAAAAAAATACCACAAATTAAAAAAAATACATCAAATTCAAATTTTATTATTATTTTCATTAATTCAAGTTGTGGTATTTTTATTCATTAATTAAATATGTTTTGTTTGTTTAATTTAATTAATTTTATTTTATTAATATAATTTACTTTATTATTATTATTAAAATTATTATTATTTTAATAATGTATTTTATTTTATTAATAGTATTTTGAATTTTTAAATATTTTAATTATTTTTAATTTATTAAATAATAATTAAAAATATTAATATAATTGAGGAAATATATATATACTAGTAGATGATCGCATCCCTAAGATGTGACATATTAAGGATAAAAAAAATTTGTTTCAGATTATAGCATTCCAATTTAGGATAAGCAACTTAGCTTAAAAAGTAAGACATTTATGTATTCTTTTTTGGAAGTGTGGCATTTTGGTGGAAAAAAAAAGATATTAAAAAAAAGTCTTATATTGAGTTTAAATTTAAAATATTACTGTTATAAAAAAATTTATTATAATATTTATATTATTTCATCTATTTGAAAATTTAAAATTATACTCCAATCATAAAAACAAATCAATACCGTGAATTTTTTAACCCAATAAGATATATATGTTTTTGTTATGTTTGTTATTTAAATAATTAATTAGTTCACACCAATATTATAAATAGTTGTGCCTCTCCTCTCATTAGTGAGAAGTTCATTTTGTTCCATTGTTTAATCAAACACTGTCTACACATTTCATTTCAACTAGTTTGTGAAAGTGTTGTGTTGTTCTATCATGGCTCTAATGTACACATTATTATCACCCCTCTCCATTTAAGCCAAACAACGCCACTACTAAAAAAATCAACTCTTTTTGGTTCTAACTATCAATGGGGTGCTGCAGATCTTGTGTCAGTCCCACCATAGACTCAATCAGGTAGAACAAACATTTTTTTTTTATCTGGCAAGGGATATTGTTGAATTTGTGATAGTTTTTGTTTCATTTAAAAAAAAAATCATTTTCAAAAGTTTCTTATGTCTTTTTAAAAATATTTAAATGTAGTTTTAGTCTTCTATTATATTTATTATGTAACTTTTATCCCCTAATTTTTTAATGTAATTTTAGTATCCTAATTTTCTTTTGAAACATTTTAGCTGACCTTCAATTTAACACCTAAATTGGATGATGTTGCAATTATAATTGTTTTTTTATTATTTAAAATATTTTTTATAAAATTAAAATAATTATTTTATTTTTATAACACAAAATAAATTAAAACAAATAAAAAGTATAACAAAAAATATAAAATAGGAGTTTTGTCAACTCAAAATATATGTGAGATAATTATAATAAATTTTATTATTTTTTAAAATAAAAAATATATCATTTTAATAATCAGATGTAATGCCACTATTTTGATAAATTTACTATCATACAATTATATGTAAGATTGTTCAAATAGTATGTACGGTAACCGTTGTAAAATCATAAACTAGATAAGTTCCAACGACATTATAGATTGCTCCGTCTTCTTTTACCGACGGAGACGCATTGAATGTGATCTGTTGTGTTTTCTTTGTTTCACGAATACTCCTTCTCATTTCTTCTTTCTAGATCTCATTTCGTACGTTGAATAACACTTCCTTTTGGGATGATTGTCGGAAATTATTTCAACATTTCCAAACCGATTTGATTTTTTAAAAATGGGTTTTCAAACAAATTGACGGGGTAGGGTTTTAGATTTTTATTTGACTTAAATGTAATTTTGTCAATTTATTTTTATAAATTTATAAAATTGATTTTCTTATTTTAAAAATAGATATTTTCAAATTTTTTAGTTAAAAATAAAATATTTTTTCTTTTGGTTTTTATTTTATAAAAAATAAAATAACCATTTTAGATTTAATAAAAATTATCTAACAATTTAGTTACTACGTCATCTAAATTGATTATCAAATGGAGGGTAAAACAAAATGTCTCAAATTCCTTAAGTTTGAAAATTAAGTAAAAATAATAATGAACGAAAATTACATATCAAATAAAAATGCGTTTAACCCTTTTAAGAAAACGAAAAAAATGTAAAAATCATTTATAATTGTTCTTCATAGCTTTTCATATAATTCATTTTTTTTATAATTAATTTTTCAAAAAAGATAATTTTTACTAAGACAAACAAACACAAATAATTTTTCATTTTCTTAAAAATCTCTAAAATATAATTTTTAATTAATTATAAAATACTAAAATATATTTTTTTTAATCTAAAACTAACGGTGCACAAGAATTGTTATACTACTGTTTAGTTCATAATTCATAGTCATATTAGTTTTGTCTTCTTTTTTTTTTTCCCAATTATTTTTTATTTTTTATTTAAAATTCTTTTTCTGTCAAATAAAATTGAAGTTTAAATATACATTTTGCCATTATAAATATGAAAATACCATTTATTTTTAATTTTATTCTCTGTAAATATTTATGTTAGTCTTTATTTAAAGGATCTAAAATCAATTGTTTTTATACAAACATTACAAAGACTAATTTTAATATAAATAAATTTTGTAAAGAATAAAAATAAAATAAAAAAATATATTTCCAAGACTAAAATGATATATTTGCGTACACTTGGAAAATTGAGATGAGACTCGTTCTGAAATATGCATGCATGTGTTATTTTGAATGGCTGTAGGTAAGGAAAAGGTCATGTGGAGTTTATGCATCACTATCAGAAACGGGAGAGTATCCTTCTGAGAGTCCACCAACACTACTATTGGATACCATAAACCATCCAAATCATATGAAGAATCTCTCTACCAAGGTACACTAACTCATATACATTGAGTTTTTCTCTTCTTCTTCTAATATAATAGTATAGCTGGATAAGGTATATATGAAGTTCTGCCACATGCCTCATATGCATTGATTTATTGATGATGTAGGAATTGAAACAACTTGCGGATGAACTGCGTTCAGATGTTATTTTCAAAGTTGCTAAAACTGGGGGACATTTGGGATCAAACCTTGGTGTTGTGGAACTCACTATTGCACTTCACTATGTTTTCAATGCTCCTAAAGACAAAATCTTGTGGGATGTTGGCCATCAGGTTGGTTGTTTGTTATTATTAATTATTTGATAACACAATTGAGATGTTAGTAATCATAGTGACCTGTTTTAAAAAATAGTAGTTAGTATTAGTTGATTTTTTCTAGGGTATAACACTTGGCCTTTAATTATACAAACTTTTGTGAATTTTGCAGTGTTATCCACATAAAATTCTTACCGGTAGAAGGAAAGAGATGCATACTCCGAGGCAGACGGGTGGATTGAGCGGGTTTACAAAACGGTCTGAGAGTGAATTTGATTGTTTTGGCGCTGGTCATAGCTCAACAACAATATCAGCTGGGCTAGGTAATTCTTTTATTCTTATCTATATGTTAATTTTTATGCTATAGTTTATATAAGTAAATTAGTTAGTAAATTATTTCATGAAGAATTAAATTTGAAGATGATATGGCATGCACTCGGAGTTTTGAACTATGTAGCATAAACACTTCAAGTTGAAGCTAAGTTTGGCACACATGTGACTACATGTCAGCATCAGTGTTGTGTTTGATATCCTTATATGTGTCAGCGCTTTATAGGTTCTGAGCATGTCTATCTTAATTAGAGATTGAACTTATAGAGATCCTAATATATTTGATTATGTCATTCAAGTTTCTGCTCTGCCATAATAACCGTTTTTATTGAGTTCCTAGATATGAAATTATCCTTAACTTTGAAAATCAACCACTTAGTTAGTTCTAATTTATCAAAAAAAATAACCTATCTCATGAAAAACTTACATTAATGCACAATTAATTGTTATTGATTTGATTCTAATTGTGTTAGGCATAAGATGATTTTATATCTCGTGCTGCAATTACAGCACTGCTTCATATGAGTAATGAACAATTTGTTTTGTGAATTTTGACATTATACTACTTTATAAACAGGAACGGCAATTGGAAGAGATCTGAAGGGAGAAAAGAATAATGTAGTTGCAGTTATTGGCGACGGCGCCATGACGGCCGGTCAAGCTTATGAAGCCATGAACAATGCCGGTTATCTTGATACCGACATGATTATTATTCTAAATGACAATAAACAGGTCTCTCTACCTACTGCTAATCTTGATGGTCCAATACCACCTGTTGGTGCTTTGAGTAGTGCTCTCAACAGGTTACAATCAAACAGACCTCTTAGAGAATTGAAAGAGGTTGCCAAGGTAAGCATTAGTACAGTTCCTCATTCCCAAGTCTATCTTTGAAGAGTTTTTTTTATAGATAAATGTTAATAGTTAGTATATATTGTAGGGGGAATGAGAAATATTAATAGCAAACATTGAATCCTGAACCTTCTGCATTGCATATGATTTATTCGCCTGGATTTAATTTTCTAGCAGCAAAAGTTTCGGTTTCTGATTCTGTATAAAATGAAATCTGTTATGCAGGGAGTTACCAAAAAAATTGGTGGCTCAATGCATGAATTGGCTGAAAAAGTTGATGAATATGCTCGCGGTATGATTGGCGGTTCTGGATCAACACTTTTTGATGAGCTTGGACTTAATTATGTTGGCCCTGTTGATGGTCATAACATTGATGAACTTGTTGCAACTCTTGAAGAACTTAAGTGTTCTGAGAAAACTGGTCCTGTACTAATCCATGTCGTCACTGAAAAAGGCTATGGATACCCGTATGCAGAAAAAGCAGCTGACAAGTACCATGGTAAAACAGGCATTCAAATTTTATTTTGCCCTTCATTTCCATGGGAAATGGAATTGGCGTTGAAATACCACCAGGGAATAAAGGCATTCCTCTTGAGGTGAGTTAGAACTATTAATCATTTACATTAATACCCTTATAAGAAGAAGTGCTAATATTTTGACATGTTAATAGATTGGAAAAGGTAGGATAGTGATTGAAGGGGAAAGAG
>NC_021160.2:4632289-4642343 GCF_000331145.2 Cicer arietinum | reverse complement strand
GTTGCTGCAGCTTCATTGTTGGAAAATCATGGCTTACGTGTAACAGTGGCCCGATGCACGTTTCTGCAAGCCATTGGATCATTCCCTCATTCGCAGACTAGCCAAATCGCATGAGGTTCTGACTACTGTGGAAGAAGGATCAGTAGGAGGATTTGGATCTCATGTTGCTCAATTCATGGCCCTTCATGGTCTTCTTGATGGAAACTTAAAGGTATATATGTCCTTAAATATTTACATGTCTTATGTATTACTCCGTCCAAAATAAAATATAACAAAAAGTTCATATGTAAATTTGATCTATTTGATTTAAAATTTTGACTAAATTTTGACTAGATGCTGAAAACTCAAATGTTTTTGTTTTTTATGCAGTGGAGGCCATTGGTTCTTCCTGATACTTATATTGACCATGGTTCACTTGGGGACCAAATGGCTTTAGCTGGGTTTACACCATCTCACATAGCAGCAAAAAGTATTCAACATTATTGGACAAACTAGAGGGGCACAAGAGATCATGACTTTACAAATGAATAGGGATTCAGTTTTATTCATTCCCTACAATTTTGTGTAGAACAAATTTGTTAGCATTTAATAATAATAATAAGAGTGAATAATGCAAATTGTCTACCCACACCAACTAGTTATAATTGACTACAAAGTATTTTCTACTAGTAAGATGACGACTAACCGACTAAGGACGTATGCAATTTACAAAGTTGGATTTTCAATCAAAAAAGAGTAGAGCAAATAGGTTACAAATATTTTTTGATAAAACTGTATCAATATATGTGAGAATAAAAATCCTGAATCTAAGTCTAGAAAATCTTCTACTATTCAAAAGAATTGATGAATTAAGAGAGTAATCGGTTTGATAGAGTAAGATATATAAGAGAGAAAGAGAAGAAAAATGATAAAATGTTGATTAATTTTAAAGATAAATTTTTATATATTTATTCAATACTTCATTTTCTATTTATCTCTATCACACAAAAAAGAACTATAAAATATTTTCATCCACTTTTTATTTGTCTAATGAACTGATGAGAAATACCGAAGATGCCAACGACTTTGTTATGCTTTCCATTGTTACCATTGTGCAAATTTGGTGGCTTGAATTTTAAACTTCTCAAAGCTTATTTTAGCTTTCATTATATCATTATTTTACATTTGTGCTTGATTGTGATATTTTTTTATGGCATAAGGTATGCCCAATGTTTGCAAGGTAGTGCACACCAATAAAGTTTGGAAAAATATAATGACAGCAATTGAAGAGCATATGTTAGGAATTAACGTGTCCCTCCACTCATCAAATATTAAAATCTGTCCACAGTATGCAAACCCAACATTTTTTTGTAGCTTAAAGCGAAATTTGAGATAGATTTTTTTTAAAGTAAGAAACAAAAAAAAAATTATTAAAAATGCACCAAATTTTTTTATTAAAAGTTTTTTATTTTTGTTATGAAATTTATATTTGTAAAAATTTAATTTTTATATACTATTTACATAAAAAGTTTATATTGTCAATAAATTAAAATAAGATTTTAGGAGAAATTATAATTAAAGTAAAATCTTTTTTTTAATCAATTGAGTATTATAAAATGTTTCCATTCACTACATAATATGGTAAATAAAAATAAATAAATAAATAAACATCATTATAGCCATCTTAACAATAGTTATAGAACTAATTGTACATCTCTTTATTTTTAAAAACGCCAAAAATCTCCACTGTGTGTTATAATTATATTTGTCAATTTCATAAATTTACTTAGGGCCAATTTGTATTTGGTAGGTGTCAAAAAATTTATAGTTTAAAATATCTAAAAAAAATAATTCTAAAATTTTATGGGTCTATGAACCCATTTTTTAAAAACAAATTTCAATTATTTTCTCAAATTTTTTCGATAATAAAATAATTGGCCGAGGATTTGATAAAATTTATTTCAATAGAAAGTATATATTATTAATCGTTTACTATGAAAAATTTTAGAGAAAATTTAGGATTTTGTAACTTTATTGAGAGCTTTAGTTACGATCAATATCCAAATTTTTTATAAAAGTAATCAATGTCCATTTGTTATTTTATAAACAATGTTCACAATTTTTTAATTAAAAATGGTAAAATGGATACCAAAATAGTCTTGTTAGGCTCAAACCCCGACAATTATTCCATTTAAACGGTTGAGCAAATGCATCTCTTTTATGTTTATTATGAAATTTTAATATAGTAAACTTTCTTTTCCCGTCTATATTTTTATAGAAAAAATTAAATTTTTGTCTGAATTAATAAAAATGTATTTTATATATTTGGATAAACTAATTTAAACGTGTGTTTGAACATATGTAGAAGACTAAAAAATAAACCACTTTAATATATTATTAATTATATTTGGAGGCTTAATTTTAAGACAAAAAATTGGAGGCATAAATTCGTAGCCTAACTTGTCTTTGGCTTCCTGCTAGATATTTGATGGTTAGGTTAATATCAAAATCATATCCAATAAAACATTTCCAATTGAGAAACACACAACCAATCGATTTTATAATTGATTTTTATTTAATAAATTGATTTTCTTTGAAGTTAATTAATTTATTTTGTGATTACTTTAATTATTTAAAAAAAATTATATATATATATATATTATTAATTTTTTTATATATATATTCAAATATTTCTACAATTTTTTGTACGAGGAATTGACATCGCAGTTCGTATTTTCTCTCCCCTTTGTAATTTTTTTCAAGTGACATCGCATTTCGACATTTCCCACTCTTTTCGTCAATTTGTTCTCTCTTCAGATTTATAAATTTATAGATACATAAACTATCGGATGTAAAATGATAAATTAAATAATCTCTAACAAACAAACTCTAATTAACAGCTAGTACTTAACTATGAGCTAACCTTTGTGATGCTATTTTTTAATTGTTTTAATTAACATATGCATTTTTTTATTAGTGACATAATATTTAAAATAAAAAAATTCAGGGGGTAGTCACATTTGGCATATATGCCTGCTTTGACCGAGATCTTTGGAGATGATTCCGTACTCCAATTCGGTGGAGGAACTTTAGGACACCTTTGAGGAAATGCACCGGGTGCCGTAGCTAATCGAGTAGCTCGATGCGTCTGTTAAAAAGAAAGTTTTCGTCAAAGATGAAAATTGTAAAATGGATATATTTTATTTGATTGAATTGTGTTAAATTCTAAAAACTTGTGTGAATTGTGTGACTTGCGAAAATTGTATTTTGCAACTTATCTACTATATATGAATTGTGTGAAATTTGTCTACTTTTACAAGTTGGAGTTGTTTTATTATTATTATTATTATTATTATTATTATTATTATTATTATTATTATTATTAAATTAAAATTATTAAATTAAATTGAATGGTTGCTTTAATTAGAATAAAAGATAAAGGAACTGTGTGAAATTTGTCTACTTTTACAAGTTGGAGTTGTTTTATTATTATTATTATTATTATTATTATTATTATTATTATTATTATTATTATTATTATTATTATTATTATTAAATTAAAATTATTAAATTAAATTGAATGGTTGCTTTAATTAGAATAAAAGATAAAGGAACATCATGCAATATAATTGTGTAATATTTTAAGTTAAAAAGGCAGTTATATTTATTTATTTTTTATTACAAACCAACCAAAGAAAATGAGACTGGTATTTTTTCAATTCTATTTAATTTATCTTTCTCTTAAATCAAACATAAAATTCACTATTTTTATTTTATCATTTTCTGTTTCATAACATTCTTTTTGTCGCATTTTTTCTCTTCACAATTTATTCGCTCAACCTGTTAAATCTCCAATTTCAACTCTCCAATTTTTCGAATAATTATTTAATCTAGATACAATTGATTTTTTTTAATATAAATTTATTTTTGTCTTTTTGTGTTGACAAAATATAAATTTTTATGGATGCATCTAATATAGACTTTCAGAAAAAGTCCAAAGGTTGACTCTCACTAAAATTTAGTATGTTTTAATAAAATATTACATTTCTCTTTTTTTTTTTTTTTATGTGTTATAAATTTAACTGATTTACTAAAAATAGTAAGAACTTTTAGAAGTCTATATTAGATGCACCTATTATTTATGACAGTTTTAAACAAATAATATTTTCTTTAAAATAAATTATTACATTATGATACCATTGATGAATTATTTTTTATTTATTTCATGATTATTAAACATATGAAGCTTTCTCAAGTTTTAAGACCATCTACAATGAAGATAATTCCTTTAATTAGCAATATCTTATATAACCTTTTCTCTGTAGAGTCAAAATGTTATAGTTATAAAGATAAGTGTTTCTATAAAATTATATTAAAATAAATAAATTATATTAAAAAATAATAATATTGAATTATTATTATGATTTATTTAATAATATATTTTTTTTGATACATTGAATTAAATGTTAATTAAATATTATCATTAAAGTTCCATAACACATCATATTTTATTTGGGACCATATCCACTAGTGATTTCCAGTGACGTGGCCCAGTGAACGAAACCAAACACTTTCCACTCAAAACACAAACATATGAATGATTGACACACAAACACACACATTTTTTGTATATTATTAAAATAAATCTCAGACAAACTAAAATTTAGGCTTCTTTCAATTTCAACTATTTAGTCATAGCCACACTCCTTTCATTCAACTTAATTATACACCACACAAGTCCCACTTTCCTTAATTTTCATTGTCATTCAATTAATTTATTATTAGTTCATTTAATACCACTATTAGTAGTAGCATGAAGTACCTGCACCTTCATCTTCTTTAATAAAATTAAATAGTGACACATTCATTCATCTCTTTCTCTCTCTTTTGTTTGTGTTGTTGTTGTTCTGTAATGGCTCTAATGTGCACATTATTCACACTCCCTCTTCATTTGAGCCAAACAACAGTTTCAAGAAGAACAACTTCTCTTGCTTCTTCTAACTATCAATGGGGTGCTGCAGATCTTCTATGTCACCCACACCACAGACTCAACCAGGTTAGGACGATGAATTGTTCTACTATTATTCATTTACTTCACCACAATTCAAACTTATTGTGTGAGTTTAGGAATACCCTTGATGCCAAGTTTTTTTTTTGTCTTAATCCCTTTTTTCATGTTAATTTGGAGTTCGGTTGAGAGGTAAGTTGTTAGGTATGAATTGTAAATCCTATCTCTTTTCACCTGACAATTAGACTGAACTACAGCTACTCTGTAGTGGGAGATTTAGGCATACTTGGCCAAACTTTGTTACTAAACATCGAGTTTGATAAGTAAAGTATGATGCAAAGTTGTTCTAACTAAGGTTCAAACTTGATACTCTTGATCAATTTAGTCTCACTAAAAAGTTTAATTTAATTTGTTTTCTTTGGTTCATATTTCAGTTTCATAGTTATCATAGTTTTTTTTGTTGTCTTCTTTAGTTTTTACAAATTTAAAAAAGAATGTTCAATATTTTCTTTTATGTTATTTTCTATCATCAAAGTTGAGATGGGACTTGTATTCTGAAAAAATGCATGCATGTGTTATTTTGAATGGATTTAGGTAAGGAAAAAGTCATTTGGAGTGTATGCATCACTATCAGAAATGGGGGAGTATCATTCTCAGAGACCACCAACACCATTACTTGATACCATAAACTATCCAATTCATATGAAGAATCTCTCTACCAAGGTACAATAACAACTCATATACTTATTATGGACTATGGAAAAAGTATCATGGCTATATGAGAATTTGAATCTAATGACTAGATCATTTATTGATGATGTAGGAGCTGAAGCAACTTGCGGATGAGCTGCGTTCGGATGTTATTTTCAATGTTTCTAAAACTGGGGGTCATTTGGGATCAAACCTTGGTGTTGTAGAGCTCACTATTGCACTTCACTATGTTTTCAATGCTCCTAAAGACAAAATCTTGTGGGATGTTGGTCACCAGGTTGGTTGTTATTATTATTTTTTTCAAAAATAATCTTTGGTATTAGTAGTTAGTACTAGTTGATTTTCTAGTCTTAATTATACAAACTTGTGTGAATGTTGCAGTCTTATCCTCATAAAATTCTCACTGGTAGAAGGAAAGAGATGCATACACTAAGGCAGACGGATGGATTATGTGGGTTTACAAAACGGTCCGAGAGTGAATTTGATTGTTTTGGAACTGGTCACAGCTCAACAACAATATCTGCAGGGCTAGGTATTTATTTTATTCCTATCTATATGTTTACAGGTAAAAAAATTCAGACTATAGTTTAATTATATAAAGAATTAGTTAGTGAATTATTTCATGAAGACTGAAACTTGAAGATGATATGAGATCTACTCATTAGTGTTTTGGCTACTATGTAGCACCAAACATTTCAGGTTGAAATCGTGTCTGACACTTGTGCAGCACTGGCACGTGTGGATACGTTTAATTACTTCAATTTTCTCAAATTATTATTGATGACTACGTTTAAGTGTTAGTGCCAATGTCGTGTCTGATGTCCTTGTACGCGTCAGTGCTTTATAGGTTATGAGCATTTATCTCTTAATTAGAGATTGTCCTTGTTTGTGCTGCTGCTTATGTTTGATTATGTGATTCAAGGTTCTGCTCTGCCATAACAACCATTTATTGATTTGGATCCTAGATATGAATTTATTCTTAACTTTGAAAATCAATCAATCAATCAATCAATCAGTTGATTCTAATTTGTGAAAAAATAACCTCTCTAACAAAAAGTTATATTCATGACTCTTCATATTAATGCACAATTGGTTTTGTGATTTGACTCTTCTACCGCACAAACAGGAATGGCTGTTGGAAGGGATTTGAAGGGAGAAAAGAATAATGTAGTTGCAATTATTGGTGACGGTGCCATGACGGCTGGTCAAGCTTATGAAGCCATGAACAATGCCGGTTATCTTGATTCCGACATGATTGTTATTCTAAATGACAATAAACAGGTCTCTCTACCTACTGCTAATCTTGATGGTCCAATACCACCTGTTGGTGCTTTGAGCAGTGCTCTCAGTAGGTTACAATCAAACAGACCTCTCCGAGAATTGAGAGAGGTTGCCAAGGTGAGCATTAGAATTCACAAGTCTATCATTGAAGGACCATACACACAATGTCTTTAAAACCGATCTAAACATGAACAAACGCTGTCTATGGCTCTGTTATATGTGTGGTTCTATCATGGTTTCATCCTAGTTTGAGCAGTTTAAACCAGTTGAACCATGATCTGGATGTCTCGGTCTGGTTTGGTTTGGTGAAACTGATTCTGTATAAAAATGACATTTATGCAGGGAGTAACTAAACAAATTGGTGGTCCTATGCATGAATTGGCTGCAAAAGTTGACGAGTATGCTCGCGGCATGATCAGTGGTTCTGGATCAACACTATTTGAAGAGCTTGGACTTTACTATATTGGTCCTGTTGATGGTCATAACATTGATGATCTCGTTGCCATTCTTAAAGAAGTTAAGAGTACTAAGACAACTGGTCCTGTACTAATCCATGTCGTCACTGAAAAAGGCCGCGGATATCCGTATGCAGAAAAAGCAGCAGACAAGTACCATGGTAAAAGAGGCATTACAATTTTATTTTGTCACTCATTAACATGATTCACCTCATAAATTCACCACTTATTGCTCATTCAACCTTAGATTGACCCAAATATCTTTGATCCATTAAAGATATAAACTTTAAACCTACTTACTTCTGTTTAGGATTTTTTATATCTATTTACTTTGCATCGTAGTTATCAATATTTCACTATATATGTGACTCGTGTCTTGATTGAAAACAAAATTGAACCAATTGCTACAAATTCGCGTGTGTATATATTTCGGACATGAAATGCGATAGGACTTTTATTCATTCGGATGAATCTTATGAATCACTATTTTCCCCTCAATTGCATGATTTGTGTTCCATTGCGGGTGTAACGTTGAAACAGGTCGGGTTGGGTTGCCTGGGTTCCAAAATGTGTGTTAGGTTTCACACCCTCTATCCTCCTGTCTTCTTCTCTTATTTGTGGTCAACTTACTGCTTTGATGTGTTGTTTGCTTATGCCACTTGCTTTTTATTTAAAAAGTGTCATATTTCTATTGACAATTTGTGATTCATTATAATAATTGATTTAGGATTTAGAAAATAGGTCTTCCGATTCACGATTTGAGTCTCAATTCAATACCCATTCTATGAATAGTTGCTTTTGGAAATTCTGCCTTAATTGCAATTTGCAGCTTCATTGTGCTGGGTGGATTTAGTAACACATTGCCAAGAGGCATAACATAAGTAGTGCTTATTAGTGGTGGGTATTATTCACCTCACAAGCTGATTTTGTATGACGAAGTTAGGCCATAAGCCCAAATTCTATGATGGTACCGATCTATCCTAGATCCATTGTCGGAACTTGTGGTGGGTTTTGTACCTCGTTGCCTAGAGATATGACCTAGGTTTGACTTAGGCCTTAAGTTCAAAATTTAAGTGATACTGTCAATTACTATACCTTGATAGAAACACAGTTAATCACCTAGAAAATTGAAGGATCATATCTATGTAATTATTTGTCTAGAAAACACAGTTTCTATGGAGAGTATAATCGATCTTTGACTTTCTATATTCATGACAGGTATATGTAACATGGTTTAATTTTGCAGGAGTTACCAAGTTTGATCCTTCTACCGGAAAACAGTTCAAGGCCAAGGCTCCCACCCAGTCATACACAACATACTTTGCTGAGGCTTTGATTGCAGAAGCAGAAGCTGACAAAAACATTGTTGGAATCCATGCTGCAATGGGAGGCGGAACTGGCATGAATCTCTTCCTCCGCCGTTTCCCTGCAAGATGCTTTGACGTGGGGATAGCAGAACAGCATGCTGTTACATTTGCTGCAGGTCTGGCTTGTGAAGGGCTTAAGCCTTTTTGCGCAATTTACTCATCCTTCATGCAAAGAGCTTATGACCAGGTAAGATCTGATAACAACTCTCCCAAGTACATATATCCTTCATAGTTTAGATATTTTTTGGATTCCCTATTACTATACCTTAATGATGTCAAGACAGGATTAGTGTATTTATGGTTCCATTTTTGGAGGAGGCAAAATTGATTCTTGAGGTATAGAATTTGTTTGGCCGTTCTGGTGTATAATTGATTTATCTTCTAGAATTGATTCTAAGTAGCTAGAATTTCGAGTTTTTGCTTCTAAAATTGATTTTTAGTCTTGAATTTGTAATTCAAATCACTTTTACATGAATGTATTCAAACATAAATCACTTTACCTTCAACTCACTTTTAGCCATAATCAATTTTACATAATCAGTTCATTCAAAATCAATATTTACCAGAATTGAATACACACTTAGTGTATATTTCTCACATTAACTTTAGTAAGTAATGCTTTAAGTATATATTTCATGTCTATTCCAAGGTGGTGCATGATGTGGACTTGCAAAAGCTGCCTGTTAGATTTGCAATGGACAGAGCTGGATTAGTTGGAGCAGATGGTCCAACACACTCGGGTTCTTTCGATGTCACATTTATGGCATGTCTCCCTAACATGGTGGTGATGGCTCCTTCTGACGAAGTGGAGCTTTTCCACATGGTTGCTACTGCAGCTGCCATTAATGATCGACCTAGTTGTTTTCGATATCCAAGGGGAAATGGAATTGGTGTCGAACTACCAAAAGGGAATAAAGGCACTCCTCTTGAGGTGAGTTAGATTTATTATGGCCATCTTTATACTTCACAATTATATTCTTATGAGGATGATTAGGAAGAAGTGTCAGCAACATATTCTCTAACACAACATTTTCAACACAAATACTTTATCTATTATTATTAGAAGAAATTCTCACGGATCCCACTAAATCATGTTGGATCCATTCCCAAAGTAGTAAGACTCATAATTGAGAGTGTGTTGACAATAGTGCGTTAGATAGTGTATTGGTAATATTTCTCTTGAAAACAGTTTCGGCAAACAAGATTAACATTTGTATTTCGACATCTTAACAGATTGGAAAAGGTAGGATTTT